>NC_057941.1:3585000-3647500 GCF_018555375.3 Anguilla rostrata
AGTTCTAAAATCGAACGAATCCCACTGGCTATACAACTAGTACCCGCATTTAAGTACATATGTTACATTTACTTGGGCTACGTGTACAGACTATGCTGAAGCGTAATTATAGCACCGTATCCGCACACTACATAAAGAACTGCAGCTCCGCCACCAACAAAATTCCACTATTTGCAGATGTTGACATCTGTACATGAGGCGAACATTGCCGTTCTTTTTTAGCTCGAGTGTAAACGACAAGAATAAGATAGAAAGCGACAGAAAAATCACTTTTTAAAACAACCACCAATCCCAGACACCGAACCTTGTTATGCGGATAGAAAGCTACAACAGACGTGCTGATTTCCCCAAATAAACGCCTTCCGTTCTCTTGAACTGTACAAAAGCACAAAACAGTTACATCTGTTGCATTACCAGTTATTGTTCTGTATTCTTGCACAGATTATTCGGAGTGAAAATCGATTGAAAATTGGGATTGGGGCCATTATGATTTAGATAAAGCGATGATTCAGTTCAAACAAAGAAAACTTGTTGCCAAAAAACAAAACAAAAAAAAAAAGCAAGGTAAATGAACAAAAAAGAAAATCTATCATCTTTCAGAATTAAGCAATATCATTGAATTGCATGACTTACATAGTGTTTATTGGGATTTCTCCTCTTTTGAACATCTTGAACTGTTACTTCTTGTACTACCCGTCTGGGCATGGTGCAATCCGTCCGAGTCTCAATAAAAAACAGCAGTCCCGTCTTCCAAAGATCAGAGCCAGTAGCAAAAGTTTCCACGCGCAACTGATGTCATCCGCGTGGTTCCGATCTGTTAGAGCTTGGTACGTGGAAAAGTCTGGTGTTAAGTTTAATTTTCATGCATGGACCTGTACAAATTCCCTGTGATATATCCAGTCCTTTCTTCTCCTTTCGCTCTTTCTTAGGCTACTGGGGTCTTACAGTATGCTGGTCGGCCCTGAACCGAATTCCCAGCCTATCCCAGCTCACCGACTGCAATTACATTACGAGATGACTTCCTACTTAAAGGAAAAGGACGACGACCGTCCAAGGGAAAACACATGGCTGACGTGTCAAAGGAAAACGTCAAACGCCAAAAATATTAATTCTCTTGTGCTTTGTGTAAATCCGGGTTAGTTTTTCTAAGTTACTGAATCAAACCTTTTGTTTAGAAAAGTTTTCCTGTTACTTAAATTCAGCGACAACCACTAGGTGGCGCAACGAGACAACCACAACGGGAAGTGATCATGTATGATTTTGATTTCTAAATGAGAGATGTGTGACAATGTATGAGATCATGTATGATTCTTGATGTGAGGTATGGAGCATTATTCAGCCCAAAACAAAATTAAAATGTCAAATTTTAAATTAAAATGGGAAATGGAAAACTAAAATGGAGCTCAAAATAAACATCATAATGGCCCATGGTGCGGGGAGCAGAAGTAGAGGCCAGAATGGAAGAGGCGGCAGCGCCAGATGTTATTCGCCACTCAAAAAGCCTGTGGGCAACCCCAGCAGGGCTAGTGAGGAAAAAAAAAGATGGCTTCCTCCGTTTCTGCATGGACTACAGATGGCTGAAGGCAATAACAAAAAAGGACGCTTATCCCTTCCCTGCATTGACAACGCCCTCGACAGCATAAGGGGCTTTCCATGGTGCGGTTGACTAGATCTGCACAGCAGCCACTGGCAGGTCCCCCTCTCTGCAGCAGCATGCCGAAACACAGCCTCCACGGTGGGGAAGGTCCTGTGGGGACACCGTTGTACCGTTCGAGCTCACCGGCAGCCCCTCAGCCTTTGAGAGGCTCATAGAGGCGGTCCTACAGGGTGTTCCAGCTACAGTATGTGTACTGGGCCTCGGACAACATTCCGGTGCACGTCCCCCCATTTCGACAAGGCAACAAGGCCAACCTTCCGCTCAATCTTACATTACATTACATTACAGGCATTTAGCAGACGCTCTTATCCAGAGCGACTTACACAACTTTTTACATAGCACTTTACATTGTATCCATTTATACAGCTGGATATATACTGAAGCAATGCAGGTTAAGTACCTTGCTCAAGGGTACAACGGCAGTGTCCTTACCCGGGACTCGAACCTGCGACCTTTCGGTTACAAGCGCAGTTCCTTACCCACTGTGCCACACTCCGTCCTTTACAAGTGCAGTAAAGGCCTTGCCTAATGCCAGCTCTTTAGAAGAGAGACCAACTGCCAGGGCCAGTTGGGAGGGGTGGGGAGGGGAGGGGAGGGGAGGGAGAGCAACTGACCCCACCAAAGTGGAAGCAGCAAAAAACTGGTCAACTCCCTTGTCACTGAAGGAGGTCCACAGCTTTGTGAGCCTAGCGTCATACTACAGACACTTTATCAAGGACTTCACTAGCATCACAAAGTCCTGGTCACAGCCTCTGTCCTTGCCCAGGTGTACTCCAGCAAGCCCTTTATTTCGTGCACTGACATGAGTAATGAGGGCAGTGGTGGGGTGCTGCCGCATCCAATAGAATACGAAGGGGGGGGGGGGGGGGGGAATAGTTGCTTACTCCAGTCCTGTGCTTAGCAATCCAGAGCACAACTGCCATGTTACCATGCAGGAGCTTCTGACAGAGGTAGCAGGGGTGCAACATATCCAGGTGTATTTGTTGGGACAGGAGTTCCTTGGTCCATGCTGCACTGCAATGGCTGCTGAGATTCAAGATAGCCTGCTGGATCTTGGGCACCACCTAGGGGACGAGCACAGTAATGCCGACAGCCTCTCATGCTGTCCCTGTGACACAGTGCCTGTGTGAGCCCCAGGCTGCTTGCTTTGATTGACAGGAGGGCCACACCCTCATTTAAGTACATACTTATTGCTTCTTTTTAATTTTTTATGCAGAGAAAATAACACATTAAAAATAAACCAGTCTTTTAAACAGTTATTTTTTCAGGTCACATGCATTCTTCAAGGGAGCTGTATCATCAAGCGAGATTCAAACCTATGCCACTGCTGATATGCTTATTATGCCATGCTTTTAATGACATCATACCTTAATGTCCTAATGACATTAATAGCAAATTAACTTATAAACAAGAAAGGAACAACACCAGTTGTTGGATACATATATGACTAACAAGTAAGACAACAATTGTATCTGTAAATAAAATCTTTTAAATCACCTGGTGGAATAAAAGACGGCTAAATGCAGCAATTCAACATACTCATAATACATTTATACGTGAATAAACCGGTTAATGGGATTTATTTGCTAATAAATGTATTTGTATGAATAGTTTGCCCTAATGGCTTCAGTTTTAGTTCCGAGTTAAACGAGGTTCCTGAATTCCAGTCCTGAAGGCTTTTGTCGTTCCTACTTTACTTTCTATCAATAGCTAAATCAGGAGTTGGAAACAAGTTATGTGAACTCTTTAGCCAATTAGGATGCTGTGAAAGGAATCATGTCTACACTTTAATAAAATCTGAGGCCTGAGCCATGCTCATATAATGTTGCAGTTATATCGACTGAATAAAGATCCAGTACAAATTCAAAACATTTCCCCCCATTCATTTCCCCATGAAAACGTAACTCCCACAATTTAGTCCAAGTATCACGTCATGAATCCCCATTTGGCTGGTTTCCGCCAAGATGGCAACCTGTAATCTATCTAACGCCAAGAGGATGGTTTCCAGGTGTGAGGGGCTAGTTTATTTTCATGACAGTGTGTACAAAAATTCAGTCTATCACGGCAGTGCATGCAATCTGAATGGACTCGGATTCGCACAGCGGGAAATATATATTAATATGGATTACCTTGTTAAAATATGCGCCTTATCGTTGAAGGAAACAACTAAGCGTAAGTTTGCAAACAATTTGCCTTCACTCCTTGACTGAAGTTAGGCAGCCAGATGGCTACTAGGCTACTATGGCAAAATTGGCTTGCTTACTAAGTCGTTTGTAACCGTTTCCTTGGTAATTTATCTAATTTGCAAGTTTCTGACGAATGATTCTCATTGATCTATCAATCCTTTAGCTAGCCGAGTAACTATTTGTTTGTTTATTATGCATCTCTTATGTTAGCTAGTGTAGCTGTTTAGGATGGCTTGTGCTGTAGCTAAATCGTCAGAGGAACACAATTGTGGCTAATGTTAGCGATTGCTAGTCTTCAGAGGTGTTGCTACATTGGAAGCAAGCTAACTAGAGTCTCGTGGCACGCGCATCAACTCTGTCAGGTAAACATTAATCAATAATAAAATTAACAATGTGTAATATTTGCCGTGCCATTAATTATCTAGCTGGTTGGTTCGCTTGGCTATCTTATTTGTACATTCTGAGTTAGTTAACGCTGTATAAACAATATTATAGCTAGCTAGTTAACTTGGTTATCCAAACAGGCCCGGCTCCACGGTTGGGCCAGGTTGGGCCTGGCCCAACCAATCACGAGCTTGGCCCACCCTGGCGATTTGCATATTAACTACAGTGTCTCTCTCTATAATTTAAAAAAAAAATTCCTAGATTCAGTAATACAAATGTACAAAACAGCCTAGTAACGCTATCGATAACGTTAGCGGCGGGGTTAAAGATGCCGGTCAACCTTGCAGCAGCGGCGCTGCTAATGTTGCCGACGACTTAAACCGAAACACGGCAAGTCGACCACTTTTAAAGTCATACCCCCGCCGACAAATTAGTGGTAGGGAGAGATGCTTTCAAGCCGCTTGGTATCAGTCCAGTCCCTGGCTTGAATACTCCATCAAGAAAGATGCATGCTTTTGTTTTCCCTGTCGTGTTTTTAGTAGTCCTCCAGCTAATGACAAGGATAATGTGTTCGTCTCTACTGGATTCACAAACTGGAAAATGGCACTCGAACGTGACAGGGGTCCACAAAAGCATGCATCAAGCCAGGGCCATTTGCAAGCTACTTCTGCATAGGCGGAATTTCGCAGAAGGCAGGAGAAGGGAGAAATTGTTGCGTCCTTATTAGGTCCCCAACAAATCAAGAAGAATCGTTGCCAGTTGGGAAATATTGAACTATTGTAGCCTACAGCCCAGCGCCTGTTTCAAAGCTCGGTTTATATGCTGACAGCCTGTGGCAAATGATCACATGCAACGGACAACATGTTATTTTTTACAGCTCGGGGAGCAACGTCCACTGATCTGTTAAAAGAAAAAAAAGAAAAAACAAAAAAACCCCGGCAGATACAGAAGCTGTAACGACACAGTGAATCGCCGTGTAAGGATTTTCTGTTGCGTGCGTTTGGACTGCAACAGAGATTGCGCTCGAGACAGAGACGGTCATGAGTGAAAGATGACTCATGTTAAGAGCACGTAAGTCTGGACAAGTAGGTCTGTGGCGGAACCTCGAGTTGAACTGAATGGGGCACTTCATCTCATGATTAGGACGCACACACACGCACGCATCAGTCTCGTGGCTAAACTGAGGAATCTTTTTAATGGTTGCCGGTTATATTAATAATGCAATTGGCATACCAAACTACAAAATAGATATCGCATGCCGTGCCAAAGAAATGGATGCATGGGTTACTTCTGTGGGTGTTCCACCATGTAAAGGCATTTTTAACTCTTTCTCCTGGGAGTCATCTCTTCACTAATACTGAGGCAGGATTAACTCTCAAGATCAACAGGGATCGTCAGGGTGGGAACGAGCTCTATGGGAGAATACCTGTCAAGTAAATCCTGCGTACTACAGATTGTCTAGTTTATCTAACCGATTAACACGCTAGTTTGCGCGACGGTGTCCTTTTCATGCTACTGTCAGGCGGGATGTGTCAAAGCAGCGGGGACCGTCTGCTGCTTTACCCGTGGAGGTTTACACTCATTCACAAGGTTCAGTGCTGTTCACGCTCGTCTCTGTTTAGGCTTGGGGTCAAATCTCGGCCGTGGTTCTTTGTGTTACTGAACGCCGGTGAGCTGTTGTACTCGGCCTCTTTCTGTTGTAAATCAGGCCTGGGTATTGGATGGGGGCTCTGGGGGATTGAGCACTGCGCTGAAGGTCTGGCTCGCCTTGCTCAAACCAGTTGTTCGGAGACAGTAATGAAGAAAAATTCCCTGGGGACGGTGCAATATATCACATTCAGCAGCTTTACGTTCCACACACTGTACTGTACGCACACAGGGCTGTCTCCTTAAAGCATGTGATTACTGCATACAGCAAGTTATTTAAGCCAATAAGCCACTAATAAATTAAATATCAGGAACCACTGTACAGTTACATTTGAAATGCAGAACTGTAGTGGGGTGTGAGTGAAAACACGAGCCTTTCTGTAGCTTATTCCACAATTGAAAAGATGGAAACTCACAATTCTCTTTGAAATGAGACCTGAAAGACTACCTACCTGAAAAGACAGGCTGTAGGTGTGCTTTGCCCTGAATGATAATTGGCAAACTACTTGAACTATTCAGATTAAAATGATTGAACTATTCATATTATAAGACATTAGCCATTGTGTATTCATAAGAAGTGCACATTGAGGAATTCAGCAAGTGTAATCCAAATGCAAACCTTACATTACCTTGGCATGCCCTTATTAACCCACATTGCTGTAACCTCTCACTGAATTACACCCTTTAATATATTCCTGCTTTGCTAAAGCTTTCAGTCTGAATTATTAACCTTCATAACCTTCATTTATACAGGGTAAGTTGACTGAGCATACATGCTCTTGTGCAGCAGCAGGGGGGGGTGGGGGGGCGTGTCTGCAGCACCCATCCCGTTTCAGACCGCTCCGGGACGCTCAGAAGTCATGGTGTTGGGATGTGGGCTTGAGAACAGGTCATGGGGGGGAGTGGAGCTGAGGGAAAAGAGCGAAGTCGTGTAATTGGTCGATCGGCGGACGCGGGAACGACTCACGCCTCCCTGCTCGCCGCTCTCTGTTCAGCCGACAAAACGACGATGAGAAGAGTGACCTCCGACCCGGATGGCCACGCCCACTCTTCCTCTGAGGCGCGACGGGACCAAACGCAAGGGCAGGGTTGCCAGTCCCCCGTGCTATCCCCCCCCCCAAGCGGACGTCCCGCGGGGAGGACCGGGGGAACCTGCCGCACCACGTGGTCCCGCAGGTGTTCCAGTACCTGTCGCTGGTGGACCGGGCCCGGGCCCGAGCCTCGTCCGCGTGCCGCCGCTGGAACCAGGTCTTCCACATCCCCGACCTGTGGCGCAGATTCGAGCTTGAGCTTGAGCTCAACCAGCCCGCCACGTCCTACCTGAAGTCCACCCATACCCTTGACCTCATCCAGCAAGATCATCAAGAAGCACGTCCCCGGCACCTGCAGTACGTCAGCGTCAAGGTGAGGGCCACGCCCCTTTCGCTGCCTGTGGGCGTCGGCTCGCTGGGCGTGGCTGAGGCGGGGTCCGAGCCTAGGTCACGCCATTAAGCCCTGACCTGCTTATGACGTGAAAGGGCAATTTAAAAAATGCTAAAATGTAGCCTTGCAGTCATTTATTTGCAAATGTAGAAAATCAGAGGATCAGTTTCACTACAGTGGAGTCTTAATTTCCTCCCTCATCGCTTCCAATTTCCGGTGCCTGTGCGCGCGATATTCCGCTTCTGTAATGAAATGGTTGGTTGATTTTAATTTTGTAGAGAGTCAGTTTTTTTCCCCCCCACTTTTTCCAAATGAGCATTCTGAGCATATGCAAGTTAGTGCTCTGATGTATTTGGCTTGAATTTGTTATTCAAATGCTTGACAGTTTTCACTGAAATTGAGTGTGCACAATCCAATCTCATTTCATTCCCGTGTGCCTCCAGTTCCCAGAATGAACTGTGAAGCAGGCTGTGGCGCTTCTACCTGTTAGCACAAGGCTAACGGCTAACAAAGTGAATGTCAATTCAAATTCTGAACAATAAGGCACATGACAGCTCAGTGTGTAAGCAATGGCTCCTGTCTACCATTACACAAAGGGTTAGTGTGTGTTTGTGAATTTCTGTTATCAAATGAGGTTTTGGAAGGCCAAGCGATGACATTTTCAAAAGGATTTTCTCTTGTTTTTGGACAAGTCAGCTTGAGGTAGTTCACAAAACCCGTAAGATTAATTCAAACTGTTCTGTGGTTTTCGTATTGACACAACCAGTAACATTTACAACGTGTCTGTATCATGTATGTATAGTAGGATTAAGGATCAACATGTTAAATGCAAACCTTTCCCTTCAGCTGTCATAGGTCTAAGACTATTTATCAGCGTTGCACAAGCAGAATGGCGCACATCCCCCGCCTGGTGGAGCTGGGGTTGTGCGCCAACAGGCTGGAGCTGATCAGCTGATCTGTTTTGGTGGGAACTCACTTTGTTTTGGTGTTAAAGTTGAACAAACTTATCACACATCTAATGTAATACACTCAACATCATCAGAAATGCACTGGAAGGACTGTTCACTGCGTAATGTAATGTAATACACTTTCAAAATAAAACATAATGAGAATGATTTAATATTTTATGTTTGACTGGTATTATACACGGTATTGCACAGTTTACAGAGCTGCAGCACTTGTGATTAAAAAATTAAAAAGAAAAAATATATTAGACGCCGCTAACTCCCATACACAGCAACACTAGGTATTCTGCTGTGATGTGAATTCATGAGGACGTGATCATTGTAATTATCTGAGTAATGCTATGTGGCAGGTATTGTAATTCTTCTGTAAAACACGACATAGACAAATTGACTTTTAGACAATAGACAAATGCACTGTCATGCAGTGTTTATACAGTAAAGTACCTTTATTCTGAAAGGGAAAAAAAGCTGCTTTGCTTTTAAGTTCTGAGCAGTGTTGCCACCTTGTGGTACATGTTAGCTACTGCAAGTCAAGCCTACAGAGTGGTACATGATCGTTAGATTAAATGTGACTAGACGCGATAAGCAGCTGACTGGATGTGATAAGAACTACATGTACAGGAGTGCAATCTATAGAGGTGTGCAAGGTCGAGACACAAGCCACAAGGGGTCCAGTGTGAGTGGTATAGAGGTGTTGGAATTTGCTACTCTGTAAAGCATCTTTGTGACTGTTCTCTGTAAAAAGCGTTATACAGAGATCAAAGCTCAGATAAAGGGGGAGGGGTCGGATCGGTCACACATCTGCACCTGCAGGTGGGAGGTGATGCCGGAGAGTCTCTCCTGGAGGGGCAGCAGGTACCCCAGCGGCTCCCCCTGCGAGACCCCGCCCCCGTAGCGGTACGGCCGGACGTTGAAAATCCTCACGCAGAACTCTGCCGGGAGACGAGAGGCAAGCGTGGGCCCCGTGTCACCAAAACGATGAGGTATGTAATCCCCCGCAATCCCCTTCACACCCAGCAGCGCCCACTCTGTTTCCACCGAGGCATTGGGGCAGCAGCGTAGTTTAATGGGTCAGGAGTTGGTCTTGTAACCTGAAGGTCACCGGTTCGACTCCTGGGAAAGACACTGCCGTTCTACCCTTGAGCAAGGTACTTAACCTGCATTGCTTTATTGTATATCCAGCTGTATAAATGGATGCAATGTAGACAGTTGTGTGAGTCCCTCTGGATACGTGTGACTGCTAAATGCCTGTAATGTAATGTAATTCAGCAAACTGAGCTCACGTGTATTTACATACAGCCGGGGTTGAGCTGGAAATTTCAATGAAGAAATTAGTTTTAAACGCCTTGCCCGAGAGTGCAATGGCTGAGCACCACCAGGGAATCGAGCCTGCAACCCCTGTGTTACGAGCCCAATTCCCAACTCATTATAACGCACTGCTATCGATTTCCTGTCCGGTAACTCAAGGTGACTTGCATACCTTACCTTTTATGAATGTTAATTTACACAGGTGAATGTTGTATTAAATGAGACAACTCAGATTGCCTCCTGCTGTAGGGTACAATGGCACTGACCCTCCAGGGAATAGTCCTTGAGCCTCCTGTTACAGTCTGGGCCTCAGCAAAGCTAGGCCACATTACCCTTTTACACGATATTACATTGCATTCATTTAGCTAACACTTAACCAGGTCGTTTTACGGAGTGAAGTACAAAAGTGCCTTTAAGAGCAGCAGTGCTACAGAAAATGATTGGGAACACTTTTAGAACACGAGTCATCGCGGCTAGGATCAATTGCCAATGTCAGCTATCCTGATAGATGTATTCAAATGATATAACCCTTTGAAGAGTAGGTTTTTTTGGAATGTTTTTTCAAAATTCTGCAACTAGAACTAAAACAACCCATTGCGTTCAGCTAACAGTAGTGATGGTTACATAGACAATAGAATATTCAGTTGAGAACATTCAAATTCCGTATTTATCATCTTACATCTTAAAGGGTTAAATGAATTTCCAAGATTGTGATGCATTATCCTTGTCCTGTGGCATTGTGGCCTTCCTTTTCTTCCTCATATGCTGTTAAGCATTTAAAATATAAAGCTGTATTACTGTATATCTATAAACCACAATAAACAAAACTATAAAACTAAACCAATAAATTTTATTGTCTGAAGGGCAGCACACTGTAAGGAATTTATATTTCTCCAATTATTGGCATCGAGAAGTCCAGATCGACATTGGTCGACTTTGCCCTTCAGATCTCCACGCGCAAATCAGAAGGAGCTTGTTTATTCATGCGTCCCGTAGCCAAGGTTACGGAGACCGAAAACGCATTACAATTAGCGGCGGTCGCAGCGACTCTGTCTCACGGCGGCTGTCTTGTCTGCGCACGAGCCACTGCAGATACCAAAGGCGACGTGCGAACGCGGAACTTTTAATGACGATCGTTACTCACAGATGTTTACGCGCCTCTCCGCCTTTGATGAGATTTCAAAAGCCGCCGGGTGGTCCAAGTGTCACAGGCAAAGTAAAGTTCAGCGAAATCTCCGCAGTGCCGCTAATCCGCTTTAATCCTCGTAAACCCCACCCCTCCTCCTGCCAGCGCTGGCCTAGCCAGACGTTAGCCTCGCATCAACCTTTCTTTCTCACGCGCAGCACGCCGGTACTCGCTGCAGAGAAAGAATTACGATCTTCAATTCGCCTTCCTAATAATAATAATACCTTCCTTATCATAATACTATCATTACATTACAGGCATTTAGCAGACACTCTTATCCAGAGCGATTTACACAACTTTTACATAGCATTGTACATTGTATCCATTTATACAGCTGGATATATACTGAAGCAATTCCGGTTAAGTACCTTGCTCAGGTAAACGGATGTCCTACGGAATCGAACTGAACTTTGGTTACAAGCCCAGTTTGGTTACTTTTGAAGGAGGTTTTATATTTTGTTGTTCGTTTCACACAGTATTTTCAGACTTAGACCATGACTGCAGAAAATTGTAGTGTGGGGGTAAGCACTGTCAACGCCAGCCCTTGCTGGATGGAGACCTGGGTTTGGCGAATGGCTTTGAGTGACGCTCGCTGACATGAACTGACAGAGACCGCCTACCTGAATTGGACAGTTTAACTCCGTCATACTGGATGCCGTCCTTTCCCCGCCACTGAGCCGGCCCCCGCAGGGTGCCCTGGAAGGGGGCCCTGATGACTGAGTAGTCCTCACACACCACGTCCACCGCCTTGTGGACTCTACCCCCCCTGGAAGAGACAGAGGGGACAGCACTGAACCTTCCCTGTAGCACTTCATCAGAACCCCTGGTGGTCCTAGCTCACTATCAGTGTGCTTTTTCAGACTGCAGGCCTGTACTAGCTCACTATCAGTGTGCTTTTTCAGACTGCAGGCCTGTACTAGCTCACTATCAGTGTGCTTTTTCAGACTGCAGGCCTGTACTAGCTCACTATCAGTGTGTTTTTTCAGAATGCCTGGCTGTACTAGCTCACTATCTGTGTGCTTTTTCAGAATGCAGGCCTGTACTAGCTCACTATCAGTGTGCTTTTTCAGATGCAGCGACTAGCTCCATAGTGCTTTCTTCTGTTACTAGCTCACTATCAGTGTGCTTTTTCAGAGTGCAGGCCTGTACTAGCTCACTATCTGTGTGCTTTTTCAGAATGCCTGGCTGTACTAGCTCACTATCAGTGTGCTTTTTCAGAATGCCTGGCTGAAAACTGTGCACATATGCTCTAGTATGAAAAAGTATATCATACATTTAGTTTTTTTTAAAAACCTGGAGCCAGACCCAAATGTCATATTACATTTGTGTATCGACACACAGACTTGGTCTGTAGGCGTGCATATGGTGCTTATGAAAACTTACACCACTTCGCCACCAGGGGGAGCGCTCTGTATCGCATTAGAGACCATACCGCAGACGACGCGATTCTTTTTTTCTCCTCACCTTGCGAAACTTAACGAGTCCCTTTTTTTGTACCTAATGCCTTTTTATAACTCCCCCATAACCCCCGCCCCCCCCCCGCCCCCCCTTCAGCCCTGTCGAGGGGAATGCTGAACGACTCTGCACTTCAGTCGCTGACAAACAGGATGAATGCCGCCGCCTCTGGTTTGAGTGAAACGCACGGCGAGCGCGGCGTACAGAGCGGGGCATGCATCATAATTAGCGGGACGCCTGCCGGCACGGCGGCGGCGGCTAGCCCGATAGCCCTTAACCCGAATGTGGGTGGGTTATATTTTAGGCCGGGAAGCCGCTGCTGTGCCCTCGGGCAGGGCATTAACCTGAATTGCTTTAGTAAATATCCCGCGGTATAAATGTCTAACGTACAAAATGTAATTAAACAGGGGGTCTGACTCACTGTGGTCATTACAGATCCCCTGGTACTTGCTACAAATGGGGGACCCCCCCCCCCCCTCCACCCCTTACACCCCCCACCCCTCTGTTGTTGTCTGACCACATTCTCAATATGTCTCTCTTAAGCTGGCAAACCAGCCGTTCCCCAGTTTAATTGGCTGTTTGAACCCGTCTGTCTCCGCCTCGCTCGGAGTGCGGTGAGCAGTCCCGGCTGGATAATGGCCGCCGTGCGTCGCCTGGGCCCAGGTACCTTTTTGAGCCGAAGGCCCCGCAGCCGAAGGCGTCGCACCCCCTCACCCTGTTCCGATGGTGGCCGGAGCACAGGGCGCCCCAGGCAGTCGGGCCTGGGCGGAAAGATTCGGGACACCTGTCACCCAGTGGGACTGAGGAACAGCCTGACTGCAGTTAGCCTACAGATTCCGTTTACACGCCACGGAAACAGGGAAGGAGCGCGACGGGCGTTACCTGGCACGCAGCACTGCCGCGTTCTGGGTCCGGCGCACCTGTCCGGCAGGTACCTGCCCTGGCACAGGTAGGTGGAGCGCTGGCAGATCCCGCCCACGCCCGTGCAGGTGGCATCGTTCCTCAGCTTTCTGCCAGCTTGGTCACCTCGGGACTCTGGGCCGTTTCTGCCTCTTGCCCTCACTTTGGGCTCTGTGGCCTTTTGGTTAGGCCCCGCCTCTTTGGTGTGTGGGTTAGGCCTTGCCTCTTTGGTGTGTGGGTTAGGCCCCGCCCTTCTCTTGTGTGTTGTGGGTTGAGCCCCGCCTCTTTGGTTTTGGGTTAGCCCCGCCCTTGCTCTTGTGGCCACCTCTTGCTCTTTGGGTTGAGCCCCACCTCTTTGCTCTTTGGGTTAAGCTCCGTCTCTTCGACCGTTTGATACACCGTCACCGCTCGACCTTCCCCCTCCTCATTCTCGAGGCTGAGAGCAAACAGGAGCACTTGAAGGCAATCAAGAGGGAAGAGAGGAGATCAGGACCCCGAATCACGGCGCTGTCAAACCCCGCAGGCAACGTGCTCAGAACCCTCAGCCAAGTCAAACAGTGTGAATCCCAAGTGAAGATCCTAACCTCTTTTACTTCACTCACCCGCTCCTACTACGTGACATTTAATTTTATTTGACAGAGGCTTTTATCCAAAGCGACGTCTAAAGGGACGGCGCACCGAAGGTCGTTGGAACAACTAACAGAACACAGGTCAGATAAGGTACAATTCTCAAACTGTCGTTTATCCATGGTCATGTGAGCATCAACTCTAGTTCACGCAGTAAGCGCAGGCTAAGTCTGTAAAGTTACCTCAGGTCGTACACTGAGAAGTGAGTCCTGATTACAAGAGATGTGATAAAGAGCTACAACGCACTACAGCTGTCATACTGAAGACCCTAACCACCACGACTTCATCCATCTACACAGGCTGGGGGTCTGTGGCAGATTTGGGGGACAGGGACGGGGGGGAGGGGGGCGGGGGGATAACGACTCCGGGTTTATAGTGCTTCTCTTCGCTCGGCCACCCGTCCCTCCATCAAATTGCCCTCCCTGACAGGTAATGAATTTCAATCACCGCTCCTGGCAGCCCGACACAAAGGCTGGGTGACTGTAATTTGAAGGGAGCCGTTTATCACCGTCCGAGTAATCGCGTCTCATTGGCCGTTCCTTCCCTGTCCCGCGCAGACGGCGGCGAGCCACAAGCCGGCGGAAGTCCATTGTTCCTAAAACGGTTACGGTCCACCCCTGAATTATCGAATGTTAATAAATCCTGTAAATACCACAGCGGCGGGTTTTAATCTCGGTTGAACGGGTAGCGTAACCTTTCAGCGTAGCGGGAGTTTCCGCTCAGTAAAATTGTTAGCGGAGGATTTAGTGCTGGAAGGGCGCCCCTGTTTGCGTCCTGACCGATGAGGCAATAGTGAGGGTGAGGTCCAATTAACGTCAGGTTGCGTGTTCAAATCCTGGCTGAGGACTTGCTGTAGTGGCCTACCTCTGAGGAATGCGCTCAACCAGACTCGATTCAGCAAACAGCTGTAACTGATCACATGTAAGTTACTGAGCGCAAGCCTGCGTAGGTTTATGTGCTGAATAATAATATTAATAATAATAATGTCTTTATGCAGTTTGTAATCTTACAAACACAGGCTCTGGTTCAGAAGTAATTCATCTAATGTTGCATGAAATATTCAATCATGCTTTAAACCGCTCTAATTCCACCAACAAGCTCAGCCTTCTGGAATTCAGTCAACATCGTGTAAATACGCTTCTCTTCGTGTAAACCGCTCTTCTGGAAACCGGTACTCTTGCTGCACTTGGATTTGTTGGCCGTGTCCCTGTACTTTACGTAAAAAAAAGGAATAAACGTGTAAACTAAGCCGTAATATGATGGGGGAGGGGGGTATGGGGGGGGTTTAAAGTCCAATAATACAATAATATGCGTAGCGTTTAAGACGTGGGATACTTACAGCATGGAAGAACAGCGGGAATAAAAAAGGTCTTCGACCGCATTCTGACGGCCTCCTGAACGAGCCCGGAAACAGCGACGCGGCGGCCAGCAAACAAGCGGGCCAAGCTGCGTCTGTCACAGGGATGAAGTCTTCAAATACCACTTTCCTCGCAAAAAAACGGATTTCAGAAAGCCTGTCTGAAGCTTCCCCGAGTAATTAATTTACAGAGATTGAGAGATTTTAATGGCTAAAAATGGATTCTGTTTTTGGCGGACGCTTTTGCAAAACGGCGGTTGTCGGTTGTGGAGCTTACCCGCGCGGCGGTGCTGTGAGTTAGCGCTCTGCGCAGCACAAGGAGAATACTGCTGGGATTCAGGTCAGCTGTTTGAGTGCGGTCCACAGGATATTTTGTCCCGTGTCGGTGTTGATATTGGCAGTTCGAAGCGCACCCTTTCTCAAACAGCCCTGAGTTAGAATGCCAGCTGCTCTATAAACAAGAATGTTTTGAAAGTCATGTTGAGGTGTGTGACCTGCAGTTGATTTCCCCACGCACAAATGCGAACAGGATATTTTTTCTACCACCTCTTATTTGTTCAGAAGAAGCCGTAATCCGGGTCAACCAAAGATAGCTGTTGTCGTACATGCTCTCTCTATCCTATTGTGTAAGGGTATGTTTCCTGAATAATTTAAGTCCCTATTGATGTAACACAGAGTCCAAGAGGGACCAAATGTGATCACATGTCAAATCAGAATTTATCACCAAACTCTTTACTGTACAGGGTCCCCATCTGGAATCCACCCAGCAAAACTGAGATTATAATTATTATTATATTATAATTATAATAATAGACTATTCATGGCATGACAGAACGCAGGCGAAAAAGACAGGCGATTGCAGCTTAAATGCAAATGACCTTCGTGACCTTGCAGCACAGACTATGAAACAAAAACGCGTGTTTTAAATCACATTGCCCATAATCTCGGTAAAGCGTTCGGATCCTAATTTGCTTTCAAAGCAAGCGGTAACTTTGTGAAAGATGAATAATGCATATTCTAAACCCGCCGCTTCACGTCCGCAGTAGCCAATACGCCTACAGACAGTGATAGCAGCACGTCAGGCACATCACACATGAATTTGAAGGGCACGTGTTCCAGTGCGTTACAGATTGTCGGTGCAGACCAGGGAGTGAGTGAAAATAGGCAAGCCGTTTATTTTCCTGAGAATCCCCGTGAGAGTTTAGACCTGGGCGCCAGAGCGGTAATGTAGCTGCTGTGCTAAATTTTAATGTGGGCGAGAATTCGGCGGCGGCGGCGGCAGCGAGAGCGGCGAGCTCGTCAGCTTCGACAATCAAACGTCTTTCGCGGGGATTACGCGGCGCGGCCGAATCGATCGACCATACGGCGAGGAATTAGAGACGAGTCGACCCGCCCCTTGATCGGAAAATAAAGGAAAAAAAAAAAGCTTTCCCTGAGCGAATAAAAGCGTGGGTTGAGTCAAAGGTTCCTTCAGTCCCCCCCTCCTCTCCCGCACGGAGAAATGCGGCACGTTGGAGAGGGTCGTTTGAGAGTATGATGACATTTTCACTCCGCCTTCACTTTCTCATCCAGTTTTTGCTCAACCGGCATTTCAAGGGGAGTGTGGAGATGCCACAAGTGTTTCCTAGCAACAGCCTGCACCACTCGCTCTCCAGCTCACCCCCCCCACCCCCCCACCCCCGCCCTCCTCCTCCTCCTCCTCCTCCTCGCCTCGCACGAGCTGCGGCAATGCACCACTAGCCGCGGACCTGAAATACATTCTAATTCTCCTGACTCCTCCGCTCCCGCGCAAAAAAAAAAAAACTGCGGGGCGACGACGACGGCGGAGACGGAGACTGACATTCAAGGCTCGCCATCTCAGAAAGAGGCGAAAGAGACGATTCTCTCTGAAGGTGAACCGCGTCAATTTCAAGGAAACTGCCGGCAGACGAATGAAAGGGGGAACCGCTGTGATATTTCACCGGTCTGCGAGCCGGGCGTATTTTTGGCAGGGCGGACTTGTTGGACCACGAGACAGGCACGCCTCGCGAACCTTTTCGAAGCATTCGAATTTATGATGGATTGAAACGGCGTTTCGTGTAATCCATCTAGCTCTACGGGGCTGTAACTCACATCGCCTCTGCCAGGCTTATTTGTAAACATTTTTTTTTTTTGGGGGGGGGGGGGGGCGGGAGACACTGCAAAGGTGCTCGTCTGTTCTAGGTCAAAGAAAGACTGCGCTTCCCTGCCTCGGCCAACAGGGGGAGACATTGCTCAAGAAATTCGCTCAGCTAATCGGCTTTTCGTGAATGCCTTGGGGAGTCCTCGTGGGACAGCGAATGTGCCGCAGTCTGGTCACCCCGCTGTTCCTCTTCCCACCTGCAGTAAAAACATTTTGGTGTGATCATCCTTAAAACAACACAGACAGGCTGCGCGAGGCCTACAGGTCAATGCAGCTGTCTGCTGGAACATCTTTTTTTCGAGCCCGGCTGAGAGAAAATGAGGCAAAAAGTCACGCTAAGCATTGGTGTGCATTTGTTTCGGCTGAAGCTTACCAAGCAAATGTGTATCTCAGAAAGCCTTTCCTTTCATTACAATATAGTGTGTGTTTAAAGGTTAGCCCAGAAAACATCACACTGCAGCAAAATATTGCTTTGGCAGCATCTATTTCACAGCTGGGCAGGAAAGGGGCACAGACGTGGCAATACAAATGAGGCGAATCTCTGGTGTGCTGCTTTAAAAAACCAAGCACAGCTCGCATCACCTCCGTTAAAGTTTCACTCCCCTTAACCCTTTGAAGAGTAGGTTTTTCAGAATGTTTTTTTTGTTCCAAAATTCTAAGTGAGTGTTCTAGAACTCCACTGCTTTCAGTTACCAGCGGTGACTGTGACATCAGCATTAGAATGTTCAGTTAAGAACATTCTAATCACATATTTGTGGATCTTACACCTTAGAGCATTAACTGTTTAACTGTTAAAAACTATTCTGCTGGGAACATGATGTGCGCTGTACCGTGAAGAGTAGCTTTTCAGCATGCTTGCATTTTTCAGATTTTGCGGCTACTCGGATGCGTTTGAAGTTATTGGTGCGTGTTTTAAAATGGTTGATGCAAGTGAGACGTGGTGCAGTTCGTAGGACGGCCAACCCTCGATGCCAAATGCTAATCTTATCCCTGCCAATAGACCATCTGGCCTGTCCTCCCTTCTCTGTCTGTCACCCCCTCTGCTTTCTCCCAAACGAATAATACAAAATTAGGATAGCCTGTTTACTGTCCACTTCTCATAAAATTGTTTAGTATAGCTGAAAAGGTCAACACAACAGTTGTACCAAGACACAAACGTGTATATCAACTGCGATCAAAATGCGGTCGGGCCAGCTAATTGTTATGTGGTGTTGGGTGGTATATCCAGCCAAAGTACCGACTCTTCCTGAATTCTGACCATGGCTTTGGGTTCAGCTGAGTGAAACACTATGACATTGATCAGAAAACTCACAAAAAATACAAAACAAAAAAAAAAAACAAGGCATAATAGGGAATTTAAAAAGAAAGTAAACACATTAGTCTTACAAGAACTGAAACCGTGGCCTCACCGCCACTTCCAGCAACAAAACAAACATGAAACCCCATCAAAATCAAAACCCGCCATCGTGATTAATACACGCCCCTTGTTATTATTGATATACTGCTGCATAATGTCACCCGGCAGAAGTGGCTCGTTCAAAAAGATGCTTATCAATCATAATCCTTTCGCCGCCAGGCGGACGAGAGCTCGTAGCATTTACAGAAAGCCGGGCGCTGCTCGGTGACGGGTGAATTACTGCAAACCGCTGGGCTGCTCCAGCGCTTGCACCATCACGACACGGCGGACACTCAGGCAGGCCCACTCCGTGAGAAAGCGGGCGACATAGCTCGGGAGGTAAGACCGATTGTCTGGCGGCCGGAGGGTTGCCGGTTCAAACCCCACCCTGGGCGTGTCGAAGTGTCCTTGAGCAAGACACCTGACCCCCCTAACTGCTCTGGCGAATGAGAGGCATCAACTGTAAAGCGCTTTGGATAAAAGCGCTATATAAATGCAGTCCATTTACCATTTACCAAATGTGACCTTGACACCAGCCCGTCCAAGGTCACCCTTCCACGCTGTGCAGTTCGGACGGCAGGAGTCTATCTTTTTACTATATGGCCCAGTCCTGTTTCAGACATCCACGCTGTAATACAGTAGCTGATCTGTTTTTAAACCTTGTCGTTACCACTGTAAGTAAAATAATGTTTCTCTTCACAATAGTTCCTGCCATTACACTTATGGGTAAAATAGCATTGCTGTTAACATTGGGTCGAACAGTAATTCATACACAACTCCTCATTTTAGAAAGGGCCTTGAAGACCTGGCCACTCCTGGGTTGGGCCTTTGAAAGAGCTGCTAAACTGAGAACGTTGAGCATTAGCATAGAGTCGATGCACTCATTTTAAGGAAGCAACTATGACAAAAATGCCACTTTCCCAGGTATATTGCCACTTTAAAAATGCATATCCCCCCCCATTCAAAGGAAATGCACTGAAGAGAGTAATTCTAATAAATATTCCACTCTGTTTTTACATTGAAAGTTAATTTACTGTGTGCAGTGATTGATTAAAAATCTAAACCAAAATGTCTCGTTGCAAAGCCCGTAACCTAATGCATGCAAAATGGGGCTCTCGCAAAACTTTTTCAATTTCAAATGGATTCAAAAAACTTTGTTGTCAGGTTCAGAATTAGCATTTTAGCTAGCGTAGGAAAAAAAAAAAAAAAACCACAAGAAAGAATCCGAAGTAATGCTTCTCATTCCCTATGCGAGTACTCAGAGAGACTGCCAACACACTTTCTTTTAATGGTGCCCTCATTTATGTTTAAACTAAATAAGCCACAGAGTGAAGAAAGGGCTGTGTTTCCACGAATGAGACTCAAATGCAGAGGAGGTTCTGAAGATCGCGCTTCAGAACCGGTGTCCGACTGGTGCACTGGCTCAGGATCTGAGCCATAGTCACCAGAAGGTTGTGGGATCGGTGCTCCATCAACATTCACCACTGCTGTTTGAGCAAGGTGATGAAATCAATCGCTAAACTAGTACTACACTAGTAATATTTTATTGCTAAACTTGTACCCAAGTAATGTTTAATTGCTAAACCTGTACACTGGTAATATTGTATTGCTAAAGTTGTAAACTAGTAATGTTTAATTACTAAACTTGTACACTGGTAACATTTTATCGCTAAACTTGTACACTAATACCGTTTAATAGCTAAACTTGTACACTGGTAACAGTTTATTGCTAAACTTGTACACTAATAACGTTTAATAGCTAAACTGGTACACTGATAACATTTTATTGCTAAACTTGTACACTAGTAATGTTTAATTCCTAAACTTGTACTCGAGTAATGTTTAGAATACAAGCCAGTGTTGATCATTGCATGGCACAGAGTGTGTGGAGAGAGAACGATCCCCTGCAGTAAGTTAGCTGATCCTTTGCCTGCATTGCTAAGAGCGTAGAGGGCTAGACTGGGGTTGTTGGTACTGCTGAAAGGAGCCTCAGCCACATCAGGGTCTATCAGACATTGATCAGAGCCGGTACAGATTGTGATGGATTGCCTCAGTGCATGGAATGAGAAGAGGGAAGGAGGGAGCGAGGGATGCAGTTGTTAAAGGAGGAACGTGTTCAGTTGGCATTGGTGCTTAAGAAGAAGTTTGGTGTGACTCTGGCCAAGTGCTGCCAAAGACGCCAGAAGAACCGTTGGTGTGGTTGGAAAAAAAAAAGAAAGAAAAAAATTGATTTTGATATTTGTGGTGAAAATCCCATATGTGCCTTTCGGAAAATTCATGCTACTGGAGATAAAACTCCCCTTTACCTTTAGAATCAAAGGAAGCGACATGCAAGGATCTTGGTTTCAAATGAATTGACCGGTGCCGCTCCTTTTGTGTCGGTGAGCCGCAGAGATGGGTATCAGATCTGGACCATGGCAGTACTGACACTGCTGATGGTAGCAGCCACACAGGGCAGTGAATGATTAGCCATAGAATCCCCCATGGAGGGGGGGAGGGGGGGTTTCAGTCAGTGAAATGCCCATGTTTCCTCATGCACCACCGAAGGCCTCCTCTGCTCAATCTGGCAACCACACAGGCTACCTGCACAAGCTGCACATGAAGTTTACTCCTTCATTTTATTGTGTGCTTGAGCACTGCTGGTTAACTGTGGAGTGGACTATGTGCCTGCAGACCATACCTCTTACACAAAAAATCAAGATTATTTAAATTATTTCTGGATTTCCTTTTGGGATAATGTTACAGTATATATAGCTGTGCAAAGTTAGATTATCTGTCTAGTGGTATTTAAAAAAAACTGTTGGTTTGTTTGGTTAGCACTGCGCTCATTGATTGTAAAGAAGGCCTTCTTGATTATTTTGCACCGTTTTAAACGAACACAAGTTGCTCTGTATAAGAGCACGTGCTAAGTGGCTGTGATGTTAGGGGGATTTACAATCGACCATTTGCCGTTGGGGAAAATGGGGCGAAATGTAAAAAAAAAAAAAGAAAGAAAAGGAAATTAAACCATTTAACAGGATGGCAGAGTACAGTTACTTGCCCAATTAGCGGGGGGTAATTAAGACTATCTATTTCAGTGTAGTGAAAATTTGCTGGTGACACCCATCGCATCCCCCACAGGAATGTGCACCTAACAATTACACAAAATAAAGAAACTGCTTAAAACCAAGAACTCTTTATCTGTTTGACTCTAACAGCACACCTCACTCAATTTAAAACATAGTTCATTACGGAGCACCTAATTACATTCACATTATCTATAATTGCTAAATTTCCACATCCAGCTTTTCTGATAAAAAAACTGAAAAAAAAAATCTGCTCGACTTCCTTCCAATGTACAGTAATTATACTCCGAGCCAGTGATAACAAATACAATTTAATTAAAATAAAACTGTTCCCCCTGTACCTACTGTATTCTGCCAAGAGGATAAAAAAAAGAGAAAAGACTTGGAACAATAGCTTAAATTTTAAATTACTTTTAATTATAGAACAATCAGTTTTATCTGGTCCTGGGTGGATTTAATGCTGGCAAAAGACCACATCTGGGCTGAGAACTCGAGAGGACGTGAACAACATTCAAATGCAGGGGGAGGCATGATCTAGCGGTATTTTCATTTAATTTTAATTTTTTTTTTTTTTTTTTTACAATATCACACACTGGAACAATATCATTGTCTACTCTCATGGTGAATTTTAATTGCTTGGATTGTTAGCAAACCGATGCTAAGGTTTGCAGAAAAGCAACCTTCTGTGACACTGCGTTAGTGGAATGCGAAGCATTGCAAATTACCTCATGCTGTAACGGATACATTCAGGTGGACGTTCTTGCTTTTAGCTCGGATAAAACCAAAACATATTACAAACATTAACGTTATCGGTGTAATAACTGAGTTTTTAAGTCAGGCACACGAACTGAATTTAAAAGCAATCACGAAAAAAGAAAAAAAGAAAAACCCCCCGTGGCCTCAGCATTCATTTTGTCAGGATAGTGGTAGTACCAGGCAGTGGCCACTAGATGGCAAGAAGGGTTCACCGGAGAAGGGTGACAGCACGTTTGCTGCAAGATGGAACGCAGAGCTTAATTACGACGTTTTCTCATGCAGGGCAACGTGATTATTTAAATTTCCCTGTTTAAAAAAAAAAAAGAAAGAGAGAAAATGTGTTTGGTTATTAATAATCGGAGCTATCACATTTCTTTCTCTTTTTTTTATTCGTTTCCTTTTTTAAATTGCTTTTTATGTTTCAAACCGAATGTGACGAACAAGACTTGACAAGCCAAGTTTGAGGGGGAAAAGCCGGTGACACGTTTTCTCTCACCCTCAGATTTACGACTATGACCTCCTAAGATGGGGCAACAGCAGAAACAAGACTCAACCAACATCAAGCTTTTTCCATCGCCCTCCAGGTAAGTTTGGTTGTGAAACCAAAAAAAAAAAAAAAGGTCACATCATTAGCCTAAATCATACAAAATTACTGAGTAGGCTATCCTCCCATTAAATACGTTTCCATCGTTTGCTTTTTAAGAGATGACCTGAAATCTACGTGTATCCTGGATAATGGGCTGTGCGCATGATTGGCCCCATTATGTGTTAGGCTGGTAGTACAAATACGGCGTCCCCTGTTACTTACAGGGTGCTGCATGATATATTAACTTCAGTGACGGTAAAGGTCAAATAAGCAGTTCTTCTCTATGGATAGGCCATTAACAGGCTTAAGGACCCCTGAGTTCACTATATCCAATGGAACATGTCAGGAGCACCATTGATTACTTCATAGGTCGTTGAAGACAATGCATTTGAGGCCACTGCACAAAAAAACCCCCTGAAAAGTCATATTCCCATGCACAGGCTAAGCACATAGCTGTGTCCTACTATTCCAGCACCTGTCTGCAGAGAGTCTTTTTTTATTTTTATAATAGAGAAATATCTTTGCTGCAGTTGTGCAGCTGCAAGACGCGGTTTATCCGCTGCATATGCTCACACAGCCAGAAACGGGAAAAGACATTTTCACGTGCGCTCAATTTCTGCTACTTTCCTTTCCTCCTCTTTCTCTTTTGTCTTTATCGTGGAAGAAAAAAAAGAGGAGAAGGCGGTAATTGGACAAGCGGCGTCTTTTGATGTGCCATAGGGCTTGAGGGTACGGGTGGGCGGGGGGGTAGGGTAGGGTAGGGTGGGTAGGTAGGGGGCGGTGGTAGGGTGGAGGTAGGGTAGGGTAGGGTTAGGGTAGGGTAGGGTAGGGTAGGGTTAGGGTAGGGTAGGGTAGGGTGGGGGACGGAGAAGCCGCAAAGATGGCGACTGGAGCAAGCGCAGCGTAGCGCGGCGTCTCTGACGCCTGGCAGCGGTGATAATGGAGGAGTGCGTTTTGTTTTACGGGCGCGCATCGCCGATCTGCAGGGGGCAGCGCTGCGCTCCGCGCGTATCTCGGCAGCTCACCTTGACTCCCTTCGGGACCCGTCGCAATAAATCCCGTCTTATCTCGCACTCGCTGCTCAAGTCCGCCGGCGATGTACGACCGAGGAATTATGCCGAAATGTGGGCGTGGCCTACTGTAGCGCGGAGACGAAACCCTCTGGTGGATCCACCGATCCACCAATCCCCCGAAGGCGCCAGCGCTCGGAACGAACGCGGTCCCCTGGATGTCATCCTGTTCGCACGCGCGCGGCGAGGGAGCGTCTACAAAACCCGTAACTGCGCGTTTTAATTGCGTTGTGTCCGCGATAACGAATGAGTGATGTTTTCAATTCCGCTTTTGTTTGCGGACCTGCGCGCGGTGTTGTCCTTCTCAGTGCGTTCCGCAAAAATTCATACGCATGAACAATTCAGGTTGCAGATACCGGCTCACTGACCCAATAGCATGTACCGGAGGTGTCCAATCTTATCTGAAAAGGGCCATTGTGGGTACAGTGCTTTGCTTCAGCCCAAGGACTAATGAGCTAATCTTGGTCTTCAATCAAGACCTTCAGTCAAGCCAAAACAGGTGGCGTAGTTCTGGGCTGGAACAGAAACCTGCACCCACACCGGCCCTTTTTGGATTAGATTGAACACCCCCGGAATATACTGTTGAATCGTCTCCGTTTTAAGTGCATCTGTTGCCGGTTAACAGGACGTAGCGCTAACACCCTTAATGTAGTGGGGATCCCAAGCCTTCATCTTAAGATCCCAAATCCACAAAAAGCCCAGGCAGGACATTTTATAACTCAGTAGGGCTCTGTTCAACACAGCGCGATGCACAACAAAGAGCTGCGATGTATCAGTGGGATACACTGAGGATTTTGGTCACAGGGGAGGCTGGGGTTGTTGTGAAATAAATGATCACATCCTGTTATAGTGATGTTTGGCGCACACACACAAATAAAATACATGAAGCACGCATTCAGTCATGCCCAGCAGTATGGCTTCTCCACGGAAGAAGACAGATGGTCCCTGGCAGGAGAGAGTGAACCTGAACCTATCAACATACTCCCTGCACATGACGGTGGCAAGAGCATTCGCACGCGCGCACACACACACACACACACATACGCACATGCACACACGAGTGCACCTGCACCTGCATCTGCAAAAAACACTCACACAAGAGAATGTGTACAAGCACATGTATGTGTGCATGTGGCCATGAACAGACAATGGCATGCCCCCTCCCACCCCGACACACACTGCAAATAGACACTCACACGCATATACACACACACACACACACACACACAGGTTTACAGCACTGTAGGCTCCCATTACAACCTTTTCCATTCTCAGGAAACTCAATTAGTGAATTGCTCAGTGTCTCATTAAGACAGAAACTCAGGCAGACCCAAGCTCAGCATTACCGCATGAACACACAACAGCAGTGTGAGGCCTGGGGGGAGGAGTCATAGCCCAACCTGGCAACCCGAATGCATCAAAGATGGGAAAACTGGTGCAGATGATTTAGAAGTTGCCGGATCTCAGGGGTGGGGGGTTTGGGGGGGGAGGGGAGGGGTAGAAAGATGCTGCAGTAGGACTCTTCTACGGGACACAAGGTGCTCGACGTACACGCTGGAGCCTGCAGGAGTGGGCCAGGCCACCTCCCGAATGCTGCGGAAAAGTGCTGCTCTCCACTGGGACGTCCCACCTGCAGAACCAGCCCGGGGGGGAGGAGTCTCACCGCCTCCCCTATAATTAATGGCCCCATCGTGAATGACAAATGAACGGCTTCCTTACGTGAACTACTTTAGTGCGCTGCAGCTTTTTTCACCCCCTGGGGGGGACGCCCAGGGTTTGGCCTAATTCCTACCCCTCGCCCTGGGGCCACGGTGACCTGGCCAGGCCTCCCTCTGCGCCTGGGGCAGGGGCTCAGGAAACACTGGGGATGTGAGGCCGCTGGTCCCGCGGAGAGGCCCTGGCGCCCGTCCACCCGGCTCCATCTGTCCTTGCCCCGGTCGCAGGGAGGTCTGCCAGCCCCTCCGAACTCTACCCACAATCCTCCTTGATTCGGCCCCTCCGTCGGCGCGCTCTGGCCGCGCATCACAATGATTGGCCGCGGTCACGGGCACTTTTGGGAGAAGTCGAGAGATCTTTGTGCAGTGCTTGCGGTCGGTCGGTTGTTACTTCTCAGAATCGGGACGGCGTTAAAGCAATCACGACTGCGAACAAACACAAAGGCGAACATCTCCGGAATGCTCTTGAACAGTATTTATATGAGCGTGTGTTTCAAATGGATTTAAAGGGCCCCCAAAGAGCGTTTAACGCAGTGTTACTGAAGGCGAGGCAAGCTAGCGTGAAGCTGGAAGAGAAGCAAGTGCTCTGTGCTGTGCAGAAAAATGTTCAGCGTAAAATCAACACTGATGGAGTACCTTTAACTCTCAAAAAGAGTACCTATTGTCCCTATTGGATTCATAATAACTTAGTGGGAGATGATTTAACTGTGCAACTCTCCTGTGTCTTCACAGAAGAGACTCCAGACCCAAACGTAGGAATTATCTCTGTTCTCTTCAGTGGCTGCATTAATCCAGCTCCCGCGTCAATTAAAAAATACAAAACCCTCATTTATATTTCACACACACACACACAGAGTGAAACAGCTGCTCAGCCTCGCTCGTTACGAAAAAGCATATTCATACTTTTTAGAGATGGGCCCAGAGAGCTTTTTCGAGCAGGTCTCGCTCTCCCCGCAAACGTTCCCCTTTTACCTGACGGAGCGCACTGCTCAGGGAACCGGGCGGTGTTTGTGGAATGTTTCGGCGGGTGGAGCCAGGCTTATTGGCGGTATTGGGAGTTGGGAGTATCGGAACGGGGAGAAAGTGGAGAAGAAGAGAATGAAGGGAATGTTATAGCAGTTTAATTGTTTGTGGAAAGCGCCCTGCGGTAAGTATCGGAACAGCGCGTGGGGGCGGGGGGTTTTGGGGGTCGGTAGGGGGGTCCTTGGTGCCCACCTGTGTACCGCCAGCCGGTGAGCGGTAGTAATGGTGGGTGTGGTCCGGGGGGCTCTTGGGGCCCCGGCTGGGCTTTTCGGATCGGCGAGCATCGCGCCTGCCCCCCCCCGCCGCGCTCCCCTTTCGCACGATCGCACCCTCCTCCTGCTCCGGGCTCTCCAGGGGGGGGCGAAAGCCCCCGCTCCAAATCCCGCGTCCAGCAAACGGGGCAGTCAGATGCTGAAGGGGTGGGGGGTGGGGGGGGGGTTCCACACCTGCCTCCCTCTGTCAGTGTCCAGGTGCTTCTCTGGAGTTCACCTGGACCACGCTGGGACACGTGATACCCGCGCCCCCCCCAACCTTCATGCAGTTCTCTCAGACAGACGAGGACACTACGCCGTCACGTTGTTCAGAAAAAAGGCGGTAAAAAAAAAGAAAGAAATACGAAAAACAACAAAAATAACAAGGACTGGAATAGCTGTACCAGCAAATGAAGTTCTAGCGGGTAAAACAAATGAAAGATTTTTTTTGGAGCTGGCGGTTGTCATGGTGCTGTGCTCTCCCAAAAGCCGGTCTGGACGCACAATGTGCACAATTTGTCCCTAATGGAAGCTGACAGGATCACTCAGAGTGCAGCTCACCCCCTCGCCTGACCCCCCCAGTACCCCCGACCCCCCCCACAGACTAACTCCCTCCACTCGTTTCGGGGCTTGTTCTCGCTGTTTGTCCGTGTCCCTGAGGTGCCCCCTGGTGAAAGGGGCTAGCCTCGCACCCTGGGGGGGGTTCAGGCACTGGTGCACTCAGAGGACACACGCTGTCCTGTGGCAGACTGTACCCCTCGCTTTAGGCGTGTGACCCCCCTGCGCCCCCCCGCTGTCCCCCGTACGAGAGGTAACTACACGTCCAAACGCCATGGCGGTAGGAGAGGGGGCGGAGACGGAGACGGAGGTGTCGCGGCGTGACCTCGCTGGTGAGCGGCTGAACACAACAAGTCCATTCTCACGTCGCGGAGAAAGAAGGTGTTTGCGAACGACAAGCGAGAGAGAGAGACCAGGTACTGGGGCCTGACCCAGGTCTAAAGGGACTTCCAGACACTGCCAGGTGGCGTTGGTAAGGAGAGGGAAGGATGGAGGGAGGGAGGGAGGGATGGATGGAAGGATGGATGGATGGAGGGAGGGAGGGTAGGATGGAGAGAGATTATTATTTGTAATTTAAAAAATATATTTTCAACTGTTCAGTTATTGATTGTGTTATTGTTTTGATGCTTTGTGCTTTGGTTTTGGTATGCTGATGAACACAGACAGACAGACAGACAGACAGGCAGTACTGTATTCCAATAATGATGAATTAGGGACAATATGAGGGAGAGAGGACAGAGCATTAATTTCATATTAATTTCCAATACACAAGTAGAGGCAGGAAATAGCAAAGTAAGGAACAGGAACTCTTGCCAATTTACCCCATGCAGAGAATCATTACTTGTCACGCTGCTAATGAAACGTCTTTAAAATTTCAAAATGAATTCCTGATTTATGTTGCTTGTGGTCAGTAAAATGAACAGATTAGCAAAATAAACTTTAGGCCTCCTACTTGCAGTAGCAGATGTTAAATGAAAATAATATTCATCTTTGATTTTATTTGAGCGGTGACTTTTTCAACTATGGAAATGGTTCTTTTCAGTGTGTTTAGTTGGCTCAGTACTATTGTGATACTCTATGCTCTATGCTAAACTTGTATTAATTTTCAGAATCCTTCCTCTGGTCAAAGCAGGTTATATTCGTGCATGCCATCTAGTGCTGTATATCTACTGGATGTTATGTTGCATATTAATTATATAAGTGATTCTAATGAAGTGCTTTGATCAAGGGGACAGCTGCAATGCTGCACTCCGGAATGAAACCTGCAACCTCCAGGTCACAAGCTCATTTAATCCTCTGCTGTGCCACTCTGGCTCCACCTGCAGTGACTTCTGCGCGATTCGGCCCATCCGTTATTGGAGTGAGGGGGGTCCTGAGCTGAGAACAGGGGGAACACGCACCCCCTCCCCCCCGCCCCCCCGCCCCCGTCGAGTTTGGGTGTCTCGGAAATGTCCTTTCTCCCGCCCGGAAGTCCCTCGGTCACCTGGACAGCATCCTCCATTTCGCTCGCTGTGGACACTGCCTTGAACTGACACATGAGAATGCATCCTCTCTGCCTTCTAAGGTGAGAAAACAACCCCATGTCCTTCAGAAAAAAATAAAAAATAAATCGTTCACACCTTCACTGTCTGAAAACATTGAGCAAGGGGAAGCGGGAGTAGGGAATACCAGAAACAAAAATATATTCCAGACTTAATCACAACGCAACTCTGTACAGCTGTGATTGACAACCTGCCCACTTTGCTATACAGTCAGTCTCCAACGTACTCTTACCCTTACCTAACCAACCTGGAATACCTTCATCTGGAATTTGGCATACCTGTAAACGCTGACATTCTTTTCTGGGAAAATTCACTGAACCTTGCTGACTCTATAAAAAAAAAAAAAAAAAGTCTCCCCTGTCACCGATCGGGTTATTTAAGCACTTAACTCTCTTTAGCCCGTTTGAGCTTTTCAGCGAGCCGGAGAGACGGAGGAGAAACCCAGCAGCGTCCGCTCAGCGCGGCTCTGTCTGCCAGTCATCTCAGCCTTTGATCAAAACAGACGCGCATTAAACCCAAAACTGTGGGAGATGGACGGATATATACATTTAAGCCCCTGTCCCCCCCTTCCACACACTTCCCTCATCCCAGAGCAGGGGGAACGTCTAAGTACTGTAGGACAGATCTATCTCATCCTTGGACGCAGCGTTGCTTTTGGGGAAAGCGGTGTTTATTGACCATTTCGAAGACCATTAACTTTTAAAGCGGTTATTGTTTCGTCTCTGGCTGGTGCTCAGTGCGCTCCAGGAAGCAACACAATTAGAGAGAGAGAGAGAGAGATAGATAGAGAGGGAGAGAGTGAGACAGACAGACGAGAGGGAGTGAGACAGACAGACAGGGAGATAAAGAGAGAGAGAGAGATATCCAGAGGGCTGATCTCATATGGCTAAAGTCCATATATCACCAGTTTCCTAAGTGGGTTTTTTTTGGTTTGTTTTTTGTTGAGTTTCCCAATGTGCGGAATTCTGTGGAGGGAACGCTCCGCCCCGCATCCGTGAGAAGCAGGAGGCAGCGTTCCGGAACGTTCAGCGATCGCTCCGCTAGGGTTCCGACTGAGGCTCCATACCGTGGCCCTCGGCCCGTTGGCTGGCTACTCGCGTTCCGTCCGTGGGGTTCCAGAATCTTGGAAAAAAAAAAGCACCCCTCTCCGCTGGAGAGAAATGCTTTAACTAGGGGAAGATGAGAGCTGTTGAGTAACGAACGACACCTCCCCCCCGTCTTCTCAGGGTAAACAGTGTGTGAGTACAGCTGTACATGCAGGGAAAATGCACCCCGAATCATGACTGAACAACCAGAACCCTTCGCCACTGGACCACCTTTGCGTTTCCGTTTTATTTTTTTGTTCGCTATATTCATGTTGTTTAGAACATCATTTAAATGGCGTGTTTATAATTGCGTGACTAAATCTTATTATTTATGCCCACTGCTCAGATTGAGAATATTAAACACGCTTCTCTGTTTGTGGTGCTGCATAACAGTGTCACTGTGCTGCATGTAACCAACAATGCACTGTGTGCATCTCTTATTGCAACACATTCAGGTACATTCAGTCTGAGAAAAATAATATTTTTATGTCTAGATTGTGCTTAATTCTTGTTAATAGGTTAACAAGTGATAAATATAATTGTACTATAGTTATACTATATAGTTAATTTATAGTAGTTATACTACTAATACATAGTAGTATACTATATAGTGATTAAGAAACTTTACTTAGTGATTGAATAGCTTGGGAATTGCTGGGTTAAATCTCTGCTCCATTAAACTGCACTCGATGTTTCACTCTGAAGGCAAGAGGTGCTAGAATTTCAGCTTCAAGGAACACCCTGCAGTCTAAATGAGTTAAAATGTCCAGTAAGAGAAATAATGTAAAAAGAAATATAATGACATTAGCCAGAAAATATGACCTTATCAATATCATACCCATGCTAATGGCATTGCCCCAGACTTACAGTTGTTAGGCTACTGGGCTAGTTAGCATGCGTGGCAGGTACATCCCTTATGGTTCTATTACCTGACCGCATAGCACACTTGTAGTTCGATAATGAAAATCAAATCCAAAGAAATTGGTGTCATTCCAACGCAAGCAATCTCCGCAGCTTTCTAACTTAATCATCTAACGTCTACGCGCTCCGCTACCAGCTGAGGATGAACCTTGGCCAGCTGCCTTGTTAGAGAGATTCTAACGGCACCGTGTGATGTCTTCGGCTATGTGAAGAATGTACTGCAGATATTTAAGGAGCAAAAAAACAGCAGATGTGTGCCCTAATACTGACTAGGTCCTTAGCAATGCTAATTAAAAGAATCCAAAGTTTACTGCATGGTAACATGTCTCTGTAAGAACTGATTTAACCCTGAACATTTTACTGTGTGTGGAAACTAAAGCACGTACTATTGTTACATGACATTACAGGCATCTAGCAGACGCTCTTATCCAGAGCGGCTTACACAACATTCCACATCCAATTATTCAGCTGGATATATATATACTGATATATACTCAAGGGTACAACAGCAGCGTCCTACCCGGGAGTCAAACTTGTGACCTTCAGGGTACAGGACCAGTCCCTAACCCATTATACTACACTGCCCCCCGCTATGGTAGTATTATTGTAGTATTATCGGGTTGGCCAGGGCTGATGAGTGAAATTTCTGACCTTGGGACAAAATTATATTATTACTTCCGGCCCAGGACAATATTTACCGAAGGTTCTGGGACAATGTACCTGGCTACCCCCCCCCACAGAGACCTCAGGTTTGATTAAGAAATGACTTCTTTGCAACCAAGTGAGCATGTAAATTTGCCTTACCTGAATCAAAACAATGTGGGCAGCCTGTAAAAATACAGGAATTGTTCTGTATAGCTTAAAGCTAAGACACACTTTAATCCATAAAAACAGTGTCCCACAGACGGTAACCTGTCTGATTATTATTCAGTAATTTATGCACAGTAGGCCTACTTGCGTACGGTCCATATCTGAGTAAACATGAGAGAGTAAACATGAAAATCTCAAACGTGCAGAAAATGTCTGTACGTCGTCTTCCTCAGGGACGGATTGACAGATGCGTGAAAGATACAATACTTCTCGCACGCGGCTGAGCTGGTAAGCCGAATCCTGAAAAGTGCCCGTTAAATGAAATCATTAAAAAGGTGAAAAGCTTTTTTATGTAGTTTAAAAAGCATTACGTTTTTAGATATGGTAATTCAATCACATTTATCAGAGTAGTACGTAAAAAGATAGAGTAGCATAATTTTTGTTTTAATGTACTTATATAAGTCTGAGGTGACTGAAAAAAATGTTATTCACTATAATATATTTTATTGAAGAGCACCTCTTTGACAGAGTAAGGCAGTAGAACAATGCTTTTTTATTAAAAAAGTAAAACAGAACATATTAATTTATCTACTGTGAAGGTATACTGGATTTTATCTACTGTACCCTGTTGTATTGCATTGAATCCTCTCTTCGCTTGCTTGGTTTTGTCACAGCAAATTTATAATGCGGCCCTGGAAGGAATCTTTTGCGCTACATTTCCAAAAGTATGTAGACACCTGAACATCACACCCATATGTGCTTGTTGAACATCTCATTCCAAAACCATGGGCTTTAATATGGAGTTAGACCCCCCCCCCCTCCCCTTTGCTGCTGTAACAGCCTCCACTCTTCTGGGAAGGCTGTCCGGTAGATTTTGGAGCATGGCTGTGGGGATTCGCTTCCATTCAGCCACAAGAGTATTAGTGAGGTTGGGCACTGTTGTTGGGCATAAGGCCTGGCTCGCAGTCGGCATTCCAGTTCACCCTAAAGGTGTTTGATGGGGTAGAGGTTGGGGCTCTGTGCAGGCCAGTCAAGGTCTTGCCCACCATTCTCAGAAAACCATTTCTTTACGGACCTTGCTTTGCGCATGGGTGCTTTGTCAAGCTGAAACAGGAACGGGCCTTCCCCAAACTATTGCCACGAAGTTGGAAACGCACAATTCTCTGGAGTGTCATTGTATGTGGTGCCATACTATTTCCGTTCATTGGAACTAAGGGGCCTAACCCAGACCATGCAGAACAGCCCCAGACCATTATTCCTCCCTCACCAATCTTTACAGTTGGCACTATTCTGGCCGGTACAGTTGGCACTATGCATTCCACCGAACGCAGATTAGTCCGTTCTACTGCCAATGTTTGTCAATGGAGATTGCATGGCTGTATGCCTGCATTTATGCATCTGTTGGCAATGGGTTTCGCCAAAAACTATTAATTGGAAGAGAGGTGTTCACATACTTTTGAAAACGCAGTGAACCAACGGCAATGAACAATTAAGACGTTGACAATGAAGAGATGGGAGCGAAATGCGATGTTTGAGCCGTTTTATATTCAATGTACTCCTTTTTTTTTAACGTTTCATCCACATTCCCAGGAGAAGGGTGCTGCCCTTATAAGCAAACAAAACTATCTGAAGGCCAACAGCGTATCCGCCATTTTGAAATATACATTTTTAATTAATTCTAATCACCTGGGATTTCCTTTGGGTGTTTTTCTGGATATTAATTTTTAAGCTGTAGTTTGTTATTATTATCATTGGGAGTGCCTGCTAATAGAACAAGATCTTGCTATTTTTGAAATGCTCTGGGACTGACAGTTCTAAAGCAGTGATATCACATAATTTCGTTGGGGGTGGGGGCTGTTTGGGGGGGGGGGGCAGGTAGGGGACACATGCCCACAGTCTGGGCTCACCACACCATGGCATCAGAAGAATACCCGTCAACCGAAAGCCTTCATGCTTCAGCACCGACTCGTGGAAAAGTCCAGAAAGAATTTAAGATAGGAGGGAGAATAGAGAAGATCAGCCACCAAAAGAAGAAAGATCAAATCACCTACTGCAGAAAGAAATGGGTAAGAGAACTTTTTTTTGTAACAGTTTGATGCACTTTCACCGAGATGGAGCAGTGACTCAAATCAGAGACTCGAATCAGCTCTGCCAGAACATAAGTTTCCCTGAGTTAAAAAAAAAAAAAAAAAAGTATCCTCTTGGAGCCGAACCATCAGAACTTTCTAGAAAGCTTCTTTGTGTTCAGGCAAGTCCCCCCCCTTCCCGCCCCAGATTTACCCTGACCCGCTCTCGCAATATTACAGCCGTCAAAAACATCCCATAACCAGGCCAGGACGGATCAGACCCTGTTCATCTTCTTATTGTCTGCTCCTGGAACAACATGTACAGACGTGGGGTGGGGTGGGGGGGAGGCTGACGGAATGGCGGCTTCTCAGGAAATGTACGCGTGCTAAGCAAGGCGGCTAAAGTGCCGCCGGTCACCGTTCTGAAGAAGTCGCTGGGGGGGGGGGATTTGGGGGGGGCCTGGCGATCTTTGTTCTCGCCAGCACGTCCTTCAACTTTCCGCCGCGTTGAAGACCTGCCACACCATACTGCCCCCCCTAACGTCCGTGGCTTGTGCAGTGCAGACACCCCCCCCCTTTCGTGTTGGCGGGATAGCGGGACTCATGGTGATTTGATTGAGGCTTTTAAATTCATGAAGGGGATCAACAAAGTGAACTACCGGAGATTCTGCAGGTTGAGATCTGTTCGTAGAATGAGGGGGCATAAATGGAAATTAGCAAAAGTTAAATTCCGTGCATACATTAGGGAGAATATATTCATGCAGATAGTGGTCAATGTGTGGAACAACTTGCCAGGTCATGTATTAGAGGCAAGTTATTTTTCTTTGGGGGGGGCGTGGTGTTGGAGGGTTGGGGGTGTTACATTACTCCAGTTTGTTTGTGACCCTTAGAGTTTGTAACCCTTACAGAGCTGCAGAGTGGTATAGATTAGGGTGCACGGCCATCACCTCCACCTCTCCGTTGTTAGCTCACACGCTCGGACAGGAATGATGAAACGGCACGGCTTTGAGCGCCACCCGCAACGCCGCCATGTTTATCTGCGTGCAGGTAGCGTTAGCGAGTAGCGCTAGCCTCGCACGCCAACACCCACTCGCTAGCGTTCCTCCACTCGGATCGAGCTGAGACTTTAACATCTGGTTCTTAATTGCTTACCAACTGCTGAGTAATTATGTCCCCATTACAAAGAACTAAGTGTGCATGGCAGTCAGAAGCGATAAGCAGGACCATAAAACTCGATAAATACAATTAAACTGCAATCATTCCATGTTAGTTTGCGCTTGTTTATCGTTGCGCACTAATAAATCCGTTTGCCCCTCAACTTAAAGCTAACAGCAGAAAGAAAAACATCTCTGGGGTCTGCTCGTTTTAGCTTTTGGCGAGGCGAACAGAAATAGCATAGCCAAAAGCATAACATTTGGAAATTATACTTTTTTTATGACTAGCGACGAACGGAAATGTGGCACTGGAAGAGCTCGCGAGGCTCGGACGCGATGGCGGCTTGGTGAGGCGGACAGCGTGGTGACAGAAGCATGACGACAGACACCATGGCGACAGACGCCTGGTGATGAACATGTGGTGACAGACGCATAGCAAAGGACACCATGGTGACAGATGCGTGGTGATGAACATGTGATGACAGACGCATGGCAACGGACACCATGGCGACTGTTGTCACGATAGTGAGTTTTCCAGCGGCGAAACATCTGGGCTGAGGTGGGGCGGCAGAGGCGGGCCCGGGGCCATCGGGGGGGGGGGGCGCGCGGCTCTCCCGGCGGGAATGGCGGTCTCTGAGACGGGCGTGGCCGTCCACCAAGCATCGCGGCGCGGGACCAGAGCCGGCCGCCGGCGTGAACACTGGGTGCAGTCGATCAGGGCCTCGGCCCCAGTCCCCGGCAGCCGCTAAGCGCTAGGCGCTGGGTGTGATTTACGACGGGGCACTCGGGGGGCCACGGCGACGCTCTTGTTTAGGGCCGGCTCTGTGACTGACACCCGCGCCGTGGCCCCCGCCATCCCCGACTCCGAGAAAGAAAGAGAGCGTCCGGCCAGACGCTGCTCGACCAGACGCTGCTCGACCAGACGCTGCTCGACCAGACGCTGTTCGCCAGCCGGCAGGGATGAGAGCCACGGCAGGGATGCTCTAAATCTGACCAGCGAGGCCTGCAGTGCTGGCGGGTTTCACTCCCCCCCCCCCCCCCTCTCTAATCAGGACTGAGTTACGCAGTCGTCTCTAGGATTCAACAAGAATGTTTGGGGATGAACCGATTGCAGACACAATGGCAGAATCGAGAAAGGGGGAAGTTTGTGGGAACAGATCTCCGCAGACACATAAATAACAATAACGCACGCTTAAAATGTCCGCCAAAAACAGCTATAAGCTTTAGTTCTGCGGCCCGGGGACAGTTGTGGCCCTAAACGACTGCATGGAGCCTTTATGCCCACAGCTGGCTCTCCCAGTGTAAACCTGGGACACCAGGTGACTCTGCAGCCCGTATGCAGCGTGAGTCGATCAATTACCTATTGGGTGGAAAAGAAAACCAGCAGCAGCACTACTGCCCTCGAGGGCCAGATTTGAGCTGAGCATCGCTGAGCTGTGGAACCCTGCGGGGGGGAGGGGAGCTCTGCTCCAGCTCCATGGCTCCCGGTCTCTCTCCCTGCTCCCCGCTTCACCGGAGCTGAGAGATCGGGGGGTACAGCAGTTCCTCCAGGCTGTTTCAGTACTCCAAACACGAAAAAACCAAAGAGAAACCTGCGAGAAATAAAAGAGGAATCTCAGAGAGGGGCCTGCAGTAGGACTGATACAGTAATATTTTTGTAGCTGACGCTACGCGGTGGTGCTGCGGCATGCTAATGGTGAAACCCGATCGTGCGCTCAGGACGAGAGGTGGGGGGATGTCGCGCTGAGGCAGAGGCCTTTCTGTTTCTGTCCCGTTAGTGTCAGCAGAGATGGGGGGGGGTCAGGGGAAGGGGGGGGCAGGGGGCACACTACAGGCCCTGTCCTAATAGCTGCATTAGGGACAGAGTGACTGAGCCTGGCAGGGAGAACTGGGACGGGCTGATAATCCAAACAGCGGCCCGCAGCTTATTACAACAGGACTAAAAACCCGGCAGAGGTAGACAAAGGGGTTTCCTGCAGCCCCTGCGAAAACTCTGCACGGCCCCGGAACATTTCGGCAGAAATGTGGATTTACGTCCCTCTGGATACAAACATCTCCCAAATCTCACCGTGAGGAAGCGGGACGTTGCTGTGTGGAGACGTTCGACAGATCGTGCGCCCTCTCTGTTCTCCTCAAGAAAAAAAGTGGGGGTTCTTAGCTGTAACAGCATTTTGGCTCCCCCCCCCCCCGTTTGTTTGCTGTGACCCCCTCCCCCTCCCCCCCCCCCGGAGTGGAAGCACGTAACTCGTCCTGGGACGCCCGTAGACGTGCGTCAGTGGCGGCGCTGCCTCTAATGGGGGTGCTGAAGGTTACGGAGAGCGCCTCCCCAAAGAAGCCCCCCATCCCGAGTGAGAATTCCGCGGAGGAGGAATCAGGGAACGCTTCTCAGCGCGCTCGCTGTCGTTTGTCACTCCGATGCTGTCGCTCAACGAGTACGATCGGTTCACTGAGGGCCGGCGTCCAAAAAAAACGCAATTTGTCAAACCTTCTGGCGTTTATTCAAAATAATCCTAACTCTAAAATAAATAAAAAAATGGCTTATGATGATGACAGGAGAGGACGTAAATTAAAAGTTATCAGAGGGGGGATATGGAGCCAAATGTTAAATTCTGCCAATCTGGTTAAACTAATGCAGGTCTGAGTGTTGAAGGCTGATGTGGATGGATTGTGACAGACCTTAAGCAAGGTGCTCGATTTGAATTTGCTGAAATGCGGCAACCTGTATAAACGGCAGACAGAATATATCAATATTACAACACCCACAAACTCCACTTCCTGGACAACAAGGGGGTGCACCATACAACTCACACACCCACTTTAGTACTCTCGTCTTTAAAGATTTCAGCTGTTCTCAAATTTGAGGCTAAAATGTGCCTAGAAGAATGTCTTGTAGCACTTGAACAAGGGATAAGGGGTGCATTCTCAATTGCAAGGCATTTACAAATTCGGCTATCAAACAGCAGCTGAAGTTTTAGTGTCAAGATCACTTTGCATGTTCACTGACTCCCTGTACTCCTCTTATGGCTTGATTGGGAGCAGATTACCAGGTGCTGGATGTTTCTGTTTTATGCGAAATGATGACCGTGAAGGCCCACCTCTCTCTGCGTCGGCCGTTGAATTCCTCTTTAGGCGAAACTCAGATGAGAAGAACGCGCGATCAATCGATTCCTCCCCCCCCCTCCCCTCCCCTCCCCTCCCCTCCCCTCTCCTCTCCTCCCCTCCCATCGCCGCGGAGGCTAAGTGGAGACGTGACACGCCTATGCTGGTTACAAAACAAATAAATTAGGCCCTGATTTGGATCGGGCGAGTGTGATTGAACAAAGGCCGAGGCATGCTGGGAGATGTCCGCGCGCGGCTATCGATCCCCGCGCGTCGTGCATGTTAATGCTGTGCGCGATTAAGGCTGACAGCCCCGGCCGGGTCCCTAACGCCCCCCCGCCCCCCCCCCCCCTCGCGTGCGTTCTGATTGGGGGGGGGGGTTGAGGGGGCGCTGTCAGGTGCGACTAGCGTCCTACCCTGGGAAGTGCAGCCGGCGTGCGTTCAGCTATAAATAGCCACGGCACCGGCAAACGAAACCAAAAAATAAATAAAATAAATTTACAACTAACGGCAACGACCGCGATCGATGGCGGAAAGGCCACGATCAACGGGGACGACGATGCAAACGGGCGAAGCGCGCTAGCGAGCGCTAATGGGCTAAAGCCGCCGGTATAAGGGCGTCCTGGAACTCAGTCATAAACACCGCGCGTGAAAGTGCTCGGTTCTCATAAACACCGCGCATGAAAGTGCTCGGATCTGATGACCGGCAGGATCTGTTTTTTATTTTATTTTTGATGTGTTCTCGGAGGAGCATAAGCCTTTAATTACTGGAAACAAATCCTGCCGATGAATCCGTATTTTTTTTAAAGCTTCCTTTTGTACGAGGCTGTAATGGGAGTTTTTATTTTTCCTGATGCGACGCTGAAAATAAAATTGGATTAGGAGGCTGGGTTCCGTCACCTGGGCACTAATGCAGGCTTAATGCACCGCCTCTCAGCAGACTGCCTCCTTATCATTTAATAGAAAAAGGGGGCTCTGCAATCAGATTCTTCCCTGTCCTCAGTTACCACGGTTACATAAAGGGTAGAGCATCGCATGTAAATTTGCCCAGGCTTTTATTTATTTATTTATTAAATTTCTTTTTTTTTCAGAAAGAAAGAGGCAAACAAACAACATAAAAATACTTGGAGTGGGCAGAAAAAAAAACAAAATCGGGGTTGGCTTTCCACCCTGGAAGCAGATGCCTGGGAGTATCAATAACTTCCTTTCATCTTTCTAATGAGCCGTAACTACAGGTTTATTATCGCTCTCATTGCCTCCATCCAAAGGCCTGGGCATTACATAACATTACAGGCTTTTAGAAGACTCTCTCATCCAGGCAGACTTAAATAGCTTCTTTTTTTTAACACACACACAGAATCCATTTTATACAGCCGGATAAATTCCGAAGCGATTTCAGGCCGCGTATGTTTTTCGCTCAAGGGGTGCAGCAGCGGGACTTAAACCTGCAACCCTTCGGGTTAGGAGCAGCGGGCACACCGCTGCCATCGCCGTGCCCGCTCGCGCGGAGCAGCTGTGCCGCGGTGCCTCCTCCGCGGGACAGGTGCGGGGCAGGTGCGGGGCAGGTGCGGGGCAGGTGCGGGCCGCGCTTCAAAGCCGCGTCTTATCAATAATGCAGGCCCCTCCGGCGACGCCTGCACAATTAAGGAGGCGAATGAAAAGAGAGAGAGAGAGAGAGGGAGCCGCGGTTTTTTTCCGAGAGAGAGGGGAGGGGAGGGAGGGAGGGGGAGATGCCAGCAACCGGCGGGATGAATAATTCACAGCCCGGGCCTTCATCAGCTCAGGAGAAAATATGAAAAAATTAGGCAAAATTATCCGAAAACAACAAAAACAGGAGAGTGAGAAAGAGAGAGAGGGGGAGGAACACGAAGTGGAATAGAACATTCAGTATTCCTGCTGAACTAAACTAAAATTTAACTGTATTAAACTGGCAAATGAGGGTTATATGAGCAATCCATTGGCATGCATTCCTCAGTAGTTTAGCAGGCAGAACAATCTGTCTCCTGGATTTGTGGTCAGTTTCTGTCCAGCTCCGACCATGGTCCTTATAGGACCATTTATAAAGGTCACAGGTTCGATTCCCAGGTTGGACACTGTCGATATACCCTTGAGCAAGGTGCTGCATTGCTTCAGTATATATCCAGCTGCATAAGTGGATGCGGTGGAACAACTATGTAAAAAGTCATGTAAGTCGCTCTGGAGAAGCTAAATGCCTGTAATGCAATGTCACCTAGTTAAATAAAGGAAAAATAAAAATAGGGAATTAGGAATTACCTCTAGTTACCTGGTGATTTGTATACGTTCCTGCCGGTGAGGTGGGTTCCAAACCAAATAACGACTTCAATTAAACAAACGACCACTCGGGGGGGAGATAAGAGCCAGTGATCCAGTGATCCTCCTGCATCAGAAGCGGCCATATTTGTTCTACTCAGTGAATCAGTGGCACTTCCTGTTTTACTACCAGTGCAATAATGCCCACCCCCACCCCCTACTCAGTGAATCAATGGCACTTCCTGTTTTACTGCCAGTGCAATAATGCCCCCCCCACTCAGTGAATTAATGGCACTTCCTGTTCTACTTCCAGTGCAATAATGCCCGCCCCCCACTCAGTGATCAATGGCACTTCCTGTTTACTTCCAATGCATAATGCCCCCCCCCCACTCAGTGAATCAATGGCACTTCCTGTTTACTTCCAGTGCAATCATGCCCACCCCCACCCCCACTCAGTGAATCAATGGCACTTCCTGTTTTACTACCAGTGTAATAATGCCCGCCACCCGCTCCTTCCATTCCACCCATTTTGTGATATTACTAGCATGCTGCAAAACATGGCTGAACAAAAAAAAAAAACCCACCATGGTTTAGGACCCGGTGCGTCTGAATAATAACAAGAGATTTAATATCCAGCGTTCAGCGCTCGTCTATTTACATTCCCGCTCCGTGCAGAAGCAGAAATAAAATCTGATACAGCGGACCCACGGGGCGCGCTGAAGTCCCCTTACACGCGGAAAACAATCACGGGGAAAAAGGGAGATTTTATTAAAAACAGAAGGTTTTTTTTTTTCCATTATTCTTTTTGTGCGTTGTGTTTATGAGGGCATATGAAAAGTGAATTCATTTTCTTCGCCGGTGTGAGTCGGTATGACGCAGAGCACAATTTTTTATTTATTTATTTATTTATTTTTTTCCTCCCTCCCGCGCGACTCTTTGCCGGAACGCGATGTTCGTTTTTAACGCGCGGGTCGGGAGAGACGCGGGACGGGACAGAACTGCGCGGCGGGGCGGACGCTCCGAAAGGCCCTCTCGTCCGCGGCGACCCGCTCTTTCGGTAACCCGGGCCCATTAGCGCCTTGTTAGCGCAAAAAACCCCCCCCAAAAAACTAGGTCTTCCAGCGCTCTCTCGCTCATAAAACATGCATCTGAATGGCTTCTGCTGGGCGCTTCCCTTTGAACCAGTTCTGTCAGAGCGCGGCGCCGGTGACGGAGCCCGTCTTCGCCCGAGCCGCTAATTCGACTCCGTGCCGCGCGCCGAGGCGCTGGTCGGGGTTGCAGCCGCTAGCGAGGGGGGAAGAGCATTAAGCTGTAAAACACACGGAAGCCCCATTAGCCGCTCGCGTACGCCTCCTACTGGCAGGGTGCTGTCACTGTTCGAGCTCGCGAGGGAGCTTGGTGGCAGTGTGGCAGCGCTGGTTTAAGGAACTGGGCTTGTGAGGTTGCAGGTTCGATTCCCGGGTAGGACACTGTGGCTGTGCCCTTGAGCAAGGCACTTAACCTGAATTGATTCAGTATATATCCGGCTGTATAAATGCATACTATATATATATATATACAAAAAAACAGAAGTTGCGTAAGTTGCTCTGGATAAGAGTGTCTCCTAAATGTAATGCTCTAATTAAGACGATAAAATAGAAATGCTCTCTGTCTTTGATGCATTTTCAGTCAAAGCTGGAATTCTAACCCAGTGGAAATTTGACCCAGCCCAGGAGCGAATCTTTGAACAGCCAAAAAATAAATAAAATTTAATATCTTGATCTAGGGGTTTAAAATGCATTGTTGTGACATGGTATTTGGTAGCCTCAGATCTGTGGAGGTACTTCATGCAATCATGGGTTCTAGTGGTTATATTACACCTTTAACTTCCCTGAGATCTAATGTTCACCCTGTACCGAAGGCCAAGAACAAACAGCATTTCACGTTGGTCATTAACCAATATCATCTCCCAGAGCCAACGCAGGCCCTGCACTGTATGGAGAATTAACAAGCCGAACAGATGTGCTGTATTTCTCACAGCTAACACAAGCTGTTGGCCATAAAACCTCAAAAGTCTCGCTGCTGTCTGTCAGTCTGAGAAAGCCCAGCAATGTCTCCGGGTGATCCGCCATCTGCCGCGCGATAAAACGAACACAAACATGCACCGGCCGCCAATCAGCATCGCCCCTTTAAAGCTACGCTATGACCTCCCCCACGTACGTAGCACGCTGCTAACATTTTCAGATTGCAATTAACCCTTTGATGAGTAGGCTTTTCGGAATGTTTTCTTCTCTTCTGAAATTAAAAAAAAAAGTTAGTGCGGTAGAACTCCATTACTTTCAATTTACCAGTAGTGATTGTGACATCAGCATTAACTAGAATGTTCAGTTAAGAACATTCTAATCACATCCTGCCATTGCCCTTGACCCAAGGCACTGGCCTCAGAAGTGGAGTTGGTCCCTGGGCGCACTCTCTCTTGGTTGGCCATCGAAAACCATGATGACGTCCACTTCTGTCACACTGTGGCTGACCACTGATCCAAGTATCTCAGGATGAGTTATATGCAGAGGACAAATTACCTCAAGTACATCTTATCTCATCTTACACATTTTTCATCTTAAAGGGTTAAACAAGAATTCCCAGGTTCAATTAAAATTGCATGCTTTTGTGCAAAGTTCAAATGTAAGTATTTAATGAGAGGTTTGCATGTAAAATACATAAACATGTGAATCTTCAGAGAAGTCCAGCAGATGTCCAATGGAAGTTCGCGGACGGTTAAAGTAAACAACCCCCTCAGGGCAGAGACCTGTCAAGCGTGCGCAATGCTGCAGGAAAGTGTGGCTGGTGCAACTTTATTAGGCCGTGTTCTGGTGCGACCGCGCTATATACTTACGGTGACAGTCTTGCCTTTTTCTCACCCCTTTTAAAATCATATATTCTGAGTGCCTGTGCTGCACGCCTTTGACTTGTGCGGAGCCGGGTGCGAATCCAGACAAAATAAAAGCTGTTTCAGGAGGGAGAAACGATTTGCCAGGTAAGCTGTCCATGTAAGTGAAAGCCTATATTTATGCCATTGAGGCCTTCGTATGAAATAATAGACAGAGCTGCGGATAGCTGAGAGATCAGCGTTTGGGCTTATGGAAATGCACTTGGATTGAAATGGTTTCCCCAGACCAAGGACATGGCTGTATTTCCTCCCCTTATCTCCTCTGACATCCTAAATCCTCCATAATAGAAGTTTTATGGGAGACTCAAAAAACCCACCGTGTTGTCAGCACGTATCTTTCCTTAAATATTTCCCAACTTATTATTATTTTTTATTTTCTATGTGAAATAAGGGGCAGTAAAGTTATGGAACTGAAATACAAACCTGCCTCCTTCCCAGGTATCCCACAATGCCAGGTTTCCTGTTGGGGCATTGTGGGATACCTGGCAAGGGCATGGCATACAAATATACAGAATTGCAAATGTACTGTACAGTCAATCTTTTGGGAATTGGGCAACGGTGCGGACGGGTTGCTGGAAAGGCAAGGGTTTGATATTCACGCTTGTGCCCTCCGTGAAGACTGGAACAGGCGTGAGATAAGGGGTCACGATCAAGAGCATCGCCTTTAAACATTTATCGCGCAAGGCTGCCAAAAAAAGAGAGAGAAGGAAGACTGAGGCAGGACTGCGTGATGGCAGACTTCTCCGGAGTGGTGTTCTGCTGGAGGGCTGGAGTTTATGGGTGGCAGGTGAGGCTCATCGAGTGGCAGGTGAGGCTCATCGAGTGGCAGGTGAGGCTCATCGAGTGGCAGGTGTAGTATTGAGTGGCAGGTGTAGTATTGAGTGGCAGGTTGTAGTATTGCGTGGCAGGTTGTAGTATTAAGCGGCAGGTGTAGTATCGAGTGGCAGGTGTAGTATTGAGTGGCAGGTTGTAGTATTGCGTGACAGGTGTAGTATTGTGTGGCAGGTGTAGTATTGAGTGGCAGGTGTAGTATTGAGTGGCAGGTGTAGTATTGAGTGGCAGGTTGTAGTATTGAGTGGCAGGTTGTAGTATTGAGTGGCAGGTGTAGTATTGAGTGGCAGGTGTAGTATTGAGTGGCAGGTGTAGTATTGAGTGGCAGGTGTAGTATTGCGTGGCAGGTGTAGTATTGAGTGGCAGGTGTAGTATTGAGTGGCAGGTGTAGTATTGCGTGGCAGGTGTAGTATTGAGTGGCAGGTGTAGTATTGCGTGGCAGGTTGTAGTATTGAGTGGCAGGTGTAGTATTGCGTGGCAGGTTGTAGTACTGAGTGGCAGGTGTAGTATTGAGTGGCAGGTGTAGTATTGCGTGGCAAGTGTAGTATTGAGTGGCAGGTGTAGTATTGAGTGGCAGGTGTAGTATTGCGTGGCAGGTGTAGTATTGAGTGGCAGGTGTAGTATTGCGTGGCAGGTGTAGTATTGAGTGGCAGGTGTAGTATTGTGAGAGCAACCGGCCCGAGGCTTCGCAAATAAGCCAGGACTTCATTGTGTAGATCAGCGGTAGCTAACCATGTTCCTGGGGATCTACCGTCCAGAAGATTTTAATTTCAACACTAATTTGGCACAGTTCTCACTCTTCTGATTAGCAGCTTGCCGACAATCTTTTGCTGTTGAGTAAGGTGTGCTTTTGATTAGGGTTGGAATGAAAACCTACAGGACAGTAGATCTCAAGGAACAGGGTTGGTTACCACTGCTGCTGATGCATCAATCCACTTATTAACTAGGGGTCCTCAGTCTCATCTGAAAAGGGTCGATGTGGGTGCAGGTTTTTGTATTAGCCCAGTACTAAGTCACCTGATTCTACTTGAATAAAAATCACGATTAGTCAGTTAGTTGAATTAAGTGTCATATGGTAGGCTAAAACAAAAACCTGCACCCACACTGGCCCTTTTTGGGTATGATTGAGGACCCCTGCTGTAGACTAAATATACTTGGAGTTTTAAGGAGGGTGGGGGACATAAAAACGAGTGACTACAAACAGAATGCCAGGCTAATGGGTTTTATTTATGCTCTTGGAAAATGTATATACAGAGGTGGACAATCCAGGTTCAGAAAGTAAAAGTTCATCCCAGGATTTTGTTCCAGTCACCTGGATTTGCTAATGAGCACCATTCTTCAGCCAGGAGGTAGAGCTAAATCAGCTGGCTGAGTTCAGGGGTAGATTAAATACATGGCAGGACTTTTACTTTCTAACCCGTGGAATGTCCGCCTCTGTGTATATATAACATTAGGATGCAGATCTTCCTCTCTTTCATCAGTTACAGTGGTTTCCAAAGCGATATCCGCTGTTTTTCTGTTATAAAAATGCTGTAGCTGAAGGCTCAGCAAACAGCAATCTATTAACCTTTGATTCCCACAGCGGGGGCGTTTAGACCAATCAGCTCTGGAAAGACCCCAAACCATGAGCACACATCATTAGACCAAAAGTCCTCAAGTGACCCCTCTGGAGTCTTCGGGTTATGAGTGCGCTGGAATTTCGCCCAGTGGCCAGCTGTGCCGGGCACTGATTGGCCGGTACTCACTGTACAGGGGAGGACCGCGTGCGCCCGGAGAACTGTCACGCGCCGCTTTCACCACTGTGCCTCTGTCCGAATTTCTGCTTCTGTCCGAATTTCTGCTCATCAGCACAACCCTCACCTCAGGAACCTCGGCTGCCGATTCCGTGCCAACGCTTAGCCTGGAGCCTGCCGTGCTGAACGTGGCGTTTAGGATCCTATTGTGGGCACCTCTTTACCCTGCGCCCGTCTGAAACGCTCGGGACTGCGGGCCCCCCCAAAATTCTTACTGACCCCACCCCCGCAAGTGCTCGAACCTGGCCCTGTGGGAGGCAGCATGGTGGTCTGGTTCAGTAGCCAAGGCCTGCAGCCCACAGGACTTTGATTCCCAGGTCTGAATGGTCACTGGCAATGTCAAGGTCAGCCAAGGTCAAATCCTATGGTATCTACAGTATTAATCAAATTATACTTGCAAACAAAACACCCAACAGGGTGTAACACAAGATGGAGTGTGCCTGTATTCTTAGCAGAGTGTAACACTGCACAACGCTTTTAATTGGGGGACCAATACAGTAGAATGATTGGGGAACTGGATTTAGGTGGAGATTTGTTGTTCCCCTGAGCGAGGCACTTAATCTCAATTGCTTAAGTAAATATCCAGCTGTATAACAAAAGGCTTGGCGAGTCCCCCTGGATAGGTGTTTGCTAAATGCCTGAACGTAAACAAATGATCTGAAGATCATGAGCTGGAGGACCGACACCCTCTCCGCCAGAAAAGCTGAGTCAGACTTAAAACCCGTCTCTGCAGGGCGAGGAACTATTCTAAGCGTCTACGTACCCTTGCACTTACCCTCAAAATGAAAACTTTCTGAACTTCCTTTGACCTTTTTAAAAAACAAAAAAACCCTTCTTGCGCGATTTGTGTGGTCTTGTTTGTCTCGCTTGCTAAATATGTGGATGCAAATTTTGCATTCATTTATACCGCAATTCAAATCACTTTTTTTTCCAGAGTCACGGTGACTAAGAGCATCTGCTTAAGCATGCAAATGTAAACTAATACTGGGAAGCGCAGGGAAACAATGACAGCGTGTAAGACCGTGGAATGGCTTGATTTAAGAAGTCAGCGCACTGCTAAGGAGCCTCCTGACACGGCGTGACACTGCGTCGTAAAAAAACCGGCGTAGGAATTAACTCTTTGTTAGGAAAACGTTTTAAGATTTTTAAAAAAGAGGAATGCATGAGGCACAGCTTGAAAATAAGTTTTTCACAGCTGTGTCCGTGACTGGCAGCGTCGGAGAATCGTGACGCGCGACTGTGGAGCTCTGCGGAGCTCGGTGTTCCCCCTATCTGCGGATCAGAGAGCGCTGCTGTTCCTTTTAAGGTTATTGCGAAGGGAACGTCCCACATAAACGCGTCCCCACGCTGTTCTCCTGGACGAAAGTTTCCTGTCCACCCAGCAATGGCTGCTGACGTCGTCCCGCTTGCAGTTTTCCCCCTTATGCTAAAGGGATGGACTTGTTATTGTTCCAAAAAAAAAAAAAAAAAGATAAATGAACAGGAAAAAGGCCAGGAGGAAACTTTGTAAATCTGCAAGAGGGCAGTGGTGTGGCAGAGCGTTATTCACACACCTTATTATGTGGAGCCGTATGAATCTTTTGGCTTTATTTAAAGGGCAAAGCTTCGCCTGGACCTTTCTGCGAATTCTCCTTATCTGCGCCAGAGGGTAGATTGCACTTTTCCTAATGACAATCCAGCGAGCTCATTCGGTTTTTTAGGAAACTTAATGGACAGCCCGTGTGTGCCTCCTTTTTCAGGAGCACAAAAGCCTGCTCTTTCTGCTGATCATACAAGAAGCCCTCTTAAAAACCCAGATCGCCAGGTAAAAAGAAAGAAAGAAAAAAGTTTCACTGAAAAGGAGGGAATCAAAGTCATGGCAGAGTGGAGCCGTAGCTTGGGCCTGCGTCTGTGATTCACAGAGCAAAGACAGATTTTCAGGGCACCGCCGGGCTCGATCAATATGTTCACTAACCTTGTAATTAACTTGCCCTTGATCCCGCTGCTAACCCCTCCTCCCCCCCCCCCTTCCCCGCACCCCCCCGTAAACGCCACACTTCATAAAGTGGGGTGAGCTTTGATTTGCCAAAAAAACGGCCCGTGCGTAACGGTGTTTTGGTCACGCGTTCAGATACATTAATCTCTCCGTTTTTCGGCTCGACTGCCCCCCCCCCCCCCCGGGGGGGGAAACGGATCGTCTTTCCCAGGAGATAAAGACCAGGGTAGAGAGGAGATGGGCCCATGCGGGTCAAAGTGACTGCAAACGTAGCGCACTGTAGCGCAGCGGTTAGAGGGCTGCACCTGTACCGCGAAGCTCGGCCGGGGGGGGGGGTGGGTGGGGCGTTCCAGAACGATCTCGGACAGATACACACAGGGATAAGGAAAAGCTGTGGGACGGAGATAGAAACGGACACTGATGGATATCCGGCCAGGTCAGGAGAGCGCGCGCTCTGCGGCTAAATCGCTAAATGAGATTGAAATGGGGCCGTCGCTAAGCGCTAACCGCTAGCCGCTAACGGGTGACACGCGTATGGATTCGTTCGCGGGGTCACGTCCGAACACACGTCTTGTACAATCAGCAATCGACAGCCGCGATTCCAAGCATTCCGGTGATCGGCGACTGTAAATGGCGGATGCCTTTATCTGTCTGACCCAAGGTGACGTGAGAATTTGCGTCCTTCTCTCGGTGGCCTGGTGAAAGTCTGTGGACAGTGACATTTTTTTTTCTCTCTTTTGTCTCGGTTAGAAAATTGTCCTGAATGAGTTTGAGTTTGAGTTTGACTGGATGAAATGTTTTTACCTGACTTTTTGTAAAAATGTAGATTTTGTCAATGTTGTTGACTCAACTTTTGGCCGCTCAGTAAAACGTCCAGAGTCTAAATCGACTCTCATGGACTTACGTACGGTCCCGATTGGGCGGCTGCCGCACGTGCTCTGTCAGAGTTGAATTAACACCGGGGCGCTTTGCCTGTGCGCCAGTCAGAATTTCAGTTAAAACGAGGCTCGCTGCGGGCGCGCCGTCGCCGTGCCGATGTGCTTCGAATTGGGAAAACGGCGGGAAGCTGGGAAAATTAAACGCTCGCAAACAAACAGTTTAAGCGGCGCAAAAACAGAATTTAATTGCATTGCGTCGCGAGTGCAGACGAAATGAACGCAAACAAAAAATATCTAACTGCCAGAATTCCACTGTAAACATGAGATTAAGCACATGGAGAGAGAGAGAGAGAGAGAGGGAGAGAGAGAGAGGGAGAGGGAGAGGGAGAGAGAGAAGAGAGAGAGAGAGAGAGAGAAGAGAGAGAGAGAGAGAGAGAGGGAGAGAGAGAGAGAGAGAAGAGAGAGAGAGAGAGAGAGAGAGAGAGAGAGGAAGAAAAGAGGAGAGGGGGAGGAGAGAGAGATACAGACACACAGACGTGTGTCTGCGAGGTCTTTGTGGTTTTTAATGCGTTCTGGGTCCCTGGCACAGCCTACGGCTCTAGCACAGAGACTCTTGGACCCAGATGCAGACGTGCGCGCATACAAAAAAATGTCAGTGTGACCCACTGCTTGTAAAACGTCAAAAAGGAAGTTTGGCTTGACACTTACCCCCCCCCCCCCCCCCCTACACACACACCTCCCCCATCCATAAAAAAAGGCCTGATGTTTCATACGTCAGTTCAGGGTGAAGGGGAAAACCAAGAGGTCCAAACCGCTTCCCTCAGATGTCTCCAGAGGTGAATGTCTGTGTGCTTGAGAGTATTGACTGTAATTCTGGAGACCTTTATTTATATGCATTGAGTGGAATTAATGAGACAGCCCTGAAACACAATTAACCTTGGAGTCCCACCCCCCCATCCCCCCCCCCCCCAGCGGGACCCTCACACTGGTTCTCTCTTCCCATTGGCCGCTCACGCCGGGCTGGAAGCTGTGCTGAACCTGCCCTCAGGTTCCAGAACCCTCGGGGCTGTGATGTCACTTGTGATGTCACAAGGAGGAGGTGAGGCATCATAATGGGAACTCTGGGGAGCTCCCTGTGGGAGACAAGTGGCCAAAACCGGGCTTCGTTGTTGAAGCTAACTTCCTGGTGTCCTTGAAAGACATTGCTCTCTAGCACCAGTGCTGTTGGCTCTAGTGTAGGTGTTTCAGCCAACCTTTTAAATGTAAGTCAATGGTAACAATATGGTTGAAATACAAAGTCAATAATCAATAATGCATGTTTGTCATCTGGAGGACTTGAGTTTTAAAAGTAGGCATTCAAGGGCCTGTGGTGGCTAATGTGAAGCTTAAAACCTGCGCTCAAAAAAGAGGAGTTGGTAATACTCTATAATTCATATTTAATTAACTCATTTAATTTTTACTGGCACTTTTGCATCTTTTTATGCAGTGAGATCAAACTGCTCTGAGCTTTTCGGTACGTTGAAAGCCAGAGACTCCCCTGGTCTGACCCTCTCTCTTCTGTCGTCTGTTTTGGATCCGCACTTTCAGAACCCCACGGCCTTTCGCCTGCCTGCAGAACCGCCAGGGTTCTCCAACCCGTGGGCTTCTACATCCCAGAATCCCCGGGGGGAGAATTAACATGCGACCATCAAGCGATTGTGACGGGGCCCATAAATCAGAGCGTCCGGATGGTACCATAGAGGCCTGCTGCGCTTACGAGGCCGTAGAAGGTAAAATCCGAAGGCATGCATCCCTTAACCAATCAGAGGGGACCTGGAGGTGGAGAGAAGAGCGGCCTACCTCTGCAGCCCGAACATTGCCTCTACAGCCTCCAGCAGGTAACGAGATCGAGCGGGAGATGCACTTTGCTGACGACAGGCTTCGCCTCCGCCCTCACACTTGACTAACCCCTCATACACCTGCTCACTTCCTGTGAGGCAGAGATAAACGCCCCCTAGAAGTGAGCCATAAATAGCGGAAGTAATGTTCTGGTAAACAGACGAAATTAACCGGCATGCCAGTATGTGAGGTGTTTCTGGGTGCAAGTCAGTCCAGCTGCTGTGGATCTTACTTTAAATAAATAAATAAAAAATCAGAGGAAGACAGACCCTTTATCAGTTCTCACACTGGACATTAGAACCACAGCTTACACATATGGAGGACGTTAATGATGTGATATACCTAAATCACTCAAAGTATGCAACAAAGGCCCATAATGGGTGGATTGAATAACTGTATCTCTGACAGTTTCCCCTCTCCCCTAGCCTGATTTTATGTGAGGAGAATAAAATATAGGTATGCACTTAGTCCATCAGTGCCCAGAAGAGCCGGTTTACTGTGGTTTAATGTGCTATGAAATAATTTACTGAGAGCAAATGCTAATTATGTCAGCTGGATACTATTCAAATGTCTCCTCGATGATTTACCTTCCATTACACATTTATTTGGACATTTAACACCGCAAACTGAAGGCCGTCCACGGGAATCAATATGCCATTACTACTGCATCGCTAAGACACATACCACAAGCAAAACCAATTTTATGATCAGCGAAAATAACAGCTTCAGTTCAGGGTGTCAGTGTTTTTTTTTCTCTCTCATTTTTTTCCAGTTGAAATGCTTCTAATGGGGATGCAGAAGAAATTTTCACTGTCTTCTAAAGATTGAGTCACAAAGTGCTTTGGGCAGTTACGAAGGAGGACGTTCTTCAGTGAATTTTGATGCAGGGTGGATCACGTAGCTTTGTGGGAGCTGACGTTCGAGGGATGGTCAGAGATGAACGCTCGAGCATCCCGCTATTTTTAAACGATGTTTCCCCTTCATTTTCTCCTAAGTTTCGTATGTCCAGTCTTCTGCAATCGAGCTCACGCTGCAGTTCTCTGCCACCGATGTGGGAGCGTTTGGACAAGCGGGTTCTCTCCTCTGGAACGTTCCCGTCCTGGATGTGGGATGCTTGATTGACCAGTTGGGGGTAGCTGCAAAACAATGCAGATGCAAATCCCTAATTCTGGGTGATGCAACCCGCAGAGGCACCACCACAAATTTCGGTCCCCCTGAAAATGAACAAAAACATTGGGCCCCACCACCCCAGAGCATCCTATGTTCTGCTATTTTTTAAGGGGCTCCCGGGGGAATTAACCTGCTTGTCCAAGCACTCCCACATCGCACCCCTGGTTACCCATCACAGGCAGCACTGGTAAGATCGGGATAAGATTTCAGACCGCAATACTAGGACTAGTGCCTTAATTGGACAAACCACCCAACACCCCCAGGCCTTGCATTTCTCCAATAAAAGTAACTAATCAAGACAGAAGACAGGGTTGGGCCTGAAGGTCCTTCTCATTTGAACACTGTTCCAATTAATTACCTCAGGTATATGTATAATGGTGAATTTATAACGGTAGTGCAATGTTTTTAAAAACTGCAGCAGCATTTCAAACTCTTGCCAGTTTCCATGGTAATATATATTTTTTTATTTTTTATTTTTTATTTTTTTTACAATAGATTACACAAGATTTTTTATTCTAGGATAATGCGACAACCCGTGAATATGTTCTGTTTTTTGGTTTTGTTTTTTCCAAATCCTGCTTTTTAGGTGAATTCAATTCACCTTTCCCACACGGTGGATAAATTATAGTTTTCCCTCCTTTGACTGCAGTGTCTCCCCGTGGGTTCTTTATCCTCTGAGCAGACGATAATAAAACTCAGCCGGTCTTCTGTCTCTCAAAGTCCTCAGAGACCGGCATGCAGCCCCGCACTGGCAATAACAAGTCACAGATGAATTCTCTGTAACCTTTCTGCTAGCGTGCATCTTTTTAAGGTGACACAACCGAGTCTGCCATAGCGTTGAGCTAATCACTGGCCCAGGTCTTATTGAAGGGAGCCCAGTTCGTCATGCTATATATCAGCTGCGTCCCAGACCAGGAAACAGTCTCTAGGTTGTACAAGTGGCAGGCTGCCACAAGTCGTCTTATCTGTTATATATATATGATACCGGTCCCTCATTAAAAAAAACAAGTTCATGTAGGGTTGGTACCAGTGCAGGTGGTTCTGTTTTGGGAGCTGCCTCCTCATCTACACACACACACAAAAAGGTATGCCAATACCGTCCATACTGAATTCCAACATTTTTGTGCTGTCCATCAATAATAGGATAAGTATGCATTTTGGGGTGCTGGAAATTCGTTGAATAGATACAAATTGATCGTGAGAACCAGTTGGCCTAGTGGAATGCTGAAGCACTAGACCGGCCGAGAGGTGGTTTCTGTTGGAATATTCTTTCATCCTTGGCCAACTCCACAAGGTGTGCAAATCAATGGTTTTTTTCAAAGTCATTTAACACCCAGACCAGGGTCAAAAGGGCGCAAAGCAGTTAGCCTACTCATGCTGTGTGTCACGGTATAAATATTGTTGCAGGTGCTCTGGAGTCTCTGAGTTGTTATTGATACTGGGAGTTGTGTGAGCAGTCATTGATTCTGTGGGTTGTTTGACCGGATGTTGGTTCTGGAGTTGTTGGGACAGGCTTTGGAGATGGACCTGCAGCAGCGGCCCAACAGTTGAGGAATCGTCTTTAGGGGCCAGAGATGTAGGAATGTTTTTTTATTTTTATTGCTGGAGTTATTGAAGCAGTCCTTGGCGCTTGGTTCTTGGAGTTGTCGTTTGACCCATTAGCCACTGGGGATGATGTTAACGGAGCTCTGCAAAGCGGAGTATCAGGATGACAAAGAGGGGCACTCCAGCTGGGCCCTGAACCTGTATTTTTATGGCTAAATGTATCTGTGTTCAATTTCACCCTTTTTTACTTGAGTGGTTTTTCTTTAAGCGTTATTCAAAGTTATAGCCGTAATACCGTTCTCTAATTCCATTCTTTAACCCGCTAATCTGGCGGAGAGAACGAATCAGAAATATATAAGGGAATATAAATAGATTTCAGATCCCTGTATGTGAATTAAATAGGCTTGCAGCAGAAGTTGAAAAGAGGAGGGTAGAACTTTAATTTATTTAATAGAGAGAAAAAAAAACAGTCCTTCATTTTCCATCCTAACACACGGTCCATTGTAATTAACTTTAGCTTGCCAGCTCTCTTCACCGAAATCAAATAATAAAGATATTATCCATAAATATTCTGTGTGCTTATCGGCAAGATTTCCTTTAAAAGATCCCATCGGTTACGAACCGCTACAGCGTACGGGGGAGGCGGGAGGCGATGAGGCTTTCAGATATTGAACATTATCCTTCATTAAGATAGAATAATAACGCCAAAATAAAAGATATAAGAAATTAGCCCAGGCGTGTTCTCTCTTCTTTCGTTTGCACTGACTAACGCTCCGGCGAACCCCGTCTGCCGCCTGATTAGCATTTCAAACACGACCTGGATCCTCTTCGCTCTCGGCACACGCTCTCGACTTCAAAGCAGATCCCGAGATGAGCTTATTATACGTTTTTTTTTTTTTCCAATTCCCCCCCCCCCCCCCCCGAAAGTACGCTGGACAGATAGGGAGAGAAGAAAAAAGCCGTCAGCTTTCGTCTCGCGCGCGGTTCTCAGACCTGGCCGGACCCGGCTCTCCTGCCCGACTCCACCCGTAGATTATTTTTGCATTAGTCCGTCTTAAAACCGCCTCGGGGGTTGTGGAAGCCGGCGCACTTTCAGAAGAGGAATAATTAATTCTATGAAAGTTCTATTTTTACTTTTTTTTTTTTTTTTTCTCTCCCCTTCCCCCGTGAGCCAAATGTGACTGCCCACCTTTTCTCGTTTTTTGATGAACCCCCGAAGCAACGCAGTCACAAAACTGTGAGCCGTAATCAAAGTAATGAGGTCACCCCCCCCCCCCCCCCTTAATTACGCCCCTGACCTCCGGAGACCGGCAGCCCCGTGCCGTTTGACCGCGGCTGCGCTCGGCGCGAACGGGTCGGGTGAGGAGACCCGAGCTTAAACGCGCTCTCAGCGGAAATCAAAGAGGGTCGGCTCCCCGGGACACCCTCGTGCCGCTCGCCCCCGTTCCTAAAAGGGTGAGGTCCTTTCAGGATTAAAAGTGTGCCAGGTCTAAATGTGAGGTCTCCGAAGCTAAACGGGCCTGTCAGTCGAAAGTCACGGCCAGCATACTTCCTTCCTTGCTGATATGCAGTAATAAAGTGCCTTTGAGTCCACTAAAAACGCTATATATAATAAATGTATTATTATTATTATTAATATTATTACTTAATTCCTTGCTGATATGCAGTACTTCCTTTCTTGCTGATATGCAGTACTTCATTCCTTGCTGATATGCAGTACTTCATTCCTTGCTGATATGCAGTACTTCCTTTCTTGCTGATATGCAGTACTTCATTCCTTGCTGATATGCAGTACTTCATTCCTTGCTGATATGCAGTACTTCATTCCTTGCTGATATTCAGTACTTCATTCCTTGCTGATATGCAGTACTTCATTTTTGCTGATATACAATGCTTCCTTCCTTGCTGGTATACAGTGTTTCCTTCTGTGCTGATATACAATACTTCATTCCTTGCTGATATACAGTGCGTCCTTCTGTGCTGATATACAGTACTTCCTTCTGTGCTGATATACAATACTTCCTTCCTTGCTGATATAATACTACATTCCTTGCTGATATACAGTACTTCATTCCTTGCTGATATACAGTGCTTCCTTCTGTGCTGGTATACAGTACTTCATTCCTTGCTGATATACAGTACTTCTTTCCTTGCTGATACAGCTGGTCTATAATACGTACTGCCCATGTGGCACAGAAACATAGTCTCCATAGTCCTCATAAATAGTTAATAGTACATTTTAATGAATATATTCTTATGGGCCCATGATGCAATCTTTTCTCCACGTATGAAATAAGTAATTTCAATACATTGCGGTATGGGCATTTAGCAAACATTGTTATCCAGGATGATGTACACACCTTAAACATTTTTTGACAAGAATTCATTTATACAGCTGAAAATATAAACAAGCCCAGTCCCCTAACCATTATACTACATTACATTATGCTGTATTGCTGCTGATAGCTTTAGGGGATAGCTGGGGGGTGAGGGGTGGGTTGACACCTGAACTGCTACTGTCAAAAGAGGTATCAGTAAAACTATGATATAAAAAAAAAAATATGCACAACCCCCCTCCCCCCTCCTCCCAAACTGTTCAATACAAAATAGTGCATCGTATCCACCTTTGATGTTGTGGCAGGTGTATTCTTTATTGAAACATGTTAAATAAAAACCAAACAAATTGTTATTGCTTATTGTACTGATGGATGTGTGACACAAAATGGGCAGAACTGCCACTAATGCATGACTGCAGCTGGCTTAGTCACCTCCACTGGCCGTGCTCCAACTCCTCTATCAAAAATGTCCTCTGCCTAGTTTCCTTTTAATTCCCGCAAGGAAACACTACTGTCTGTGAGTTCATTCCCTTTTATTATCTCAGAGAGAAGACCATCATCCAAATAAATGCAAAATGGAGGCCTGGCTAGACCCGCTGCAAATGAAAACATTTCCCATTACTGATCTGATCTAAGTGCTGAATCACACTCAATTTGTGTTGCTCTTTTTGGGCAGAGAACGGGCAATTCAGAAACAGGGGGGAGAAAACATGATTTAATTCAGGACAGTGTCTCCTGCACAACTTTCAAAAATAGTTTACAAGAACGGGAGATCTTTTCACCCAAGTAAATACGTCTTCAAATAATTTTCAGAACACATGAAGAGGTAGGCCTCATGAGGAAAGCTTCCTGCTGTGCTCTGTGCTTGCATCTGCTGGTCGTTTAATTGCAGTGGGGTACTAGCGTAGCATAGCAGTTAAGCAACAGGGCTTTTAACTTAGTGGTTACAGGTTTGAGTCCCAGCAGGGGAGCTGTTGCATCCTTGTGCATGGAACATAACTTGCATTACTTCAGTAAAATATGCATGAAAAAGTCATTTGTATATTTTGCTGTACATACAAGCGACAGTTAATTGATGAAATGGCTCTGTAGGTAGGGTACAGGTAGGGTATAGGAGGAGTACAGGTGTAGTGTTGGAGGAGTGCAGGAGGAGTACAGGTGGAGTACAAATTGGGTACAGGAGGTGTATAGGAGGAGTACTGGTTGAGTACAGGTGGGGTACATGTGGAGTGTAGGAGGAGTGTAGGAGATGTACAGGTAGGGTACAGATGGGATACAGGTGGAGTACAGGTGGGGTACAGTGTGAGCCAAGCAGACAGAGCAATGTAGCGCACCTTTTTGAAACTTCAAAAGTGTGGGTAGCAGGGGAGTGGAGGAGCCAGAGAAGGTTACCAGGTTTCCCTTCAGTGAAATTTACCCATTTAAATGAAGTACTGTCCAGAAATACTTCAAAGCAGCTGAACTTTCAGGGGAAATATATCTGGCTGAGGAAACAGGCTGCAGAGTGCAAACAAGTTATTCTGAGTCCAAACTCCACAGCCCTTTCACATTAATATCCTGCACATTCCAATAAAGTCCTATGCACACAATCCACTCGCTCAGCGACACTGTTTTCTCTCGGTACGTCTCCATAAGCTCCGGGTCTGTGCTGTGGGAAAAAAAAGAAAGGAAAAAAAAAAACACTCAGGCGCTTGAATAACATTTTCACTCCGGTCACAAATGTAATTTTAAAACCCGCGTCGGTATCGATACATCCGGGGGGGGGCTTTAATTCAAAAAGCGGAAGAAAAAAAAACCCAAAACATAACGCGACGCCACGTGGGCTTCCATTCGGCGCCGGCTCCGGTGACCCACGCCGGTATTGATTACGCTGAGAGGTTAATTAGCCGCTGCTCCTCGGGATGAAGATTCATTACCGAGATCTCGGCGCCTGAGAGGGAACAGGTGTGTCGGTTAATTGGCACTGAATACCTAATCGCCCCTTATGAAGTTTCTCATTATCGGCTGCCATTTTTTTTTTTCCCCGGCGCCAAGATCGTCGCGATCGCGGGCAGTCCAGGAGCTCCGCAAGCGGGTCCCAGCGTTAATCCCAACGTTAGCGGTTGAAGACTAATTAGACGCATCGGCACTTTGTCCTGGGGGGGTCCGCTGCGCCGTGGGGCGGGTTCGAATCGAGAAGCGGCCGCACGTGGCTTTGGGGGCGCGTTTGGTTTCGTAAGGATAGCGGAGCGATGGGGGGGGGGGGTGCGGAGGTGTGGACCTTTCTGATTGGTCGGCGTGCACACCACACGTGGCCGCTCGATAGACCACGAGTGACGCTATCGATCTGGAGATTGACCCCCCCTACGCCCCATCCCCCGTACCACCTGATGAGCTAGGTAATGAGGGGAGGGAAGGGGGGGGGGCGGTCTTGGATTGGGGCTTGCCTTCCTGCCCTTCCGGGGTCGATTTTGTCAATCTGTTTTGAGCCCCCTGCTGAGGACAAATTAACTGCGATGGACGTGGGGAGGAAGTGTCGCGTGGATGCGGTCTCTCCGACAGGAAGCCGCGTCTCCGGGCGGGAGCTGTCGCTCACGGTCGTCGCCGGGGGGCGAGGGCGACGCAGTCCGGTTGTCAGAAGCGATGCGATAAGGAGAAACGAAAACAGGCGTACGCGTGCACAGAGAACCGCGACAAAGCGCTCTCTCGGTCCTGCGGGAGGCGAAGTGCCCGAGGCAGGGGAACAAAAAAACCAAAACAAAAACAGAAACAGGGGAGGTCCGTGTCACGGCTCCCTCTGCGGGTCCATATGTCCGCGCGCGGGAAGACAAGCCGGCGGAACCGGATGGGCCGTGTCGGCGGCTGACACCGCGCGGCGGGGCCTTATGGAGCGCCGGGCCGGGCCGGGAGGGGCGGGTACCAGGCCCGTGTCAGGAGGCAGGGCCCCATGTGGGCCCCGTGTGGGCACTGTGTGGGGCACTGCCAGCTCCCTGCCCGAACGGACCAGCCGTCGCACTGCAGCGGCGGGTTGGAGGTACGGTGGCGTGCGGGGGCTCTAAATGGACACAGGGTGTACACAAACTCCCCCCCCTCCCCCCCTCCCCCCCCCAACCCTGCTGGCCCGCAGCAGCACCGGCCGGTCAGGCTTACGCTGGCATCTGTATTCTGGGGTGTACGAAACAATGTGGCCAGACCAGCCCTGACCTGTTCGGGCTGCCTTGGAGAGACAGGCCCTCATTGCAAAAGGAGGAACATGCTCGCATGCACACGCACACACACACACACACACTCACACACACAGTTACACACACACACGTGCACACACACACACACAGTTATAAACACACACACGCGCACACGCACAGTTACACAAACACACACACACTCACACACACAGTTACACACACACACATTTACACACACAGACACATATGCACACACACACGCACACACCCACACGCCCACACACAAACGCCCACACACACGTATGCGCAGATCTCTGTTGACACAAATAATCTGTTGGCTGAGCCCGGCGGTGTTTGTCTGACGCGCGCTGATAATCACAGTAAGCAGGAGCGGCGGCTCTCCGCCAGGCAACCAGACGAAACGATAGCGCACTTTTAGCGCCGCGGCGGGCTGTGCGCCGTCACGATCTCCGTTCGCGAAATTAAACCAGCGCCTAAACAGAGGCGGTTCATTAAAATCCGGGATTCAAATCTCCAGCCGTGTAAATCAGAACCTGATTTCATTTTTGGTCCCTCTCTCTTTAAGGTGAAATTATAGAAAAAAACCCAGCGATGGATTTGGCAGTGTAAAAGTATGTTCACATCGCTTTACACCTGGGCTGCTCAACCCTGTTCCTGGACAGTAAACGGTCCAGTGTTAATTCAACTCCAACGGAGTACATTTGGTCCCACTCTTTGAATTAACACTGGACATTTTACTGCTGGGAGAGCTACCGTCCTGCATGTTATCACTCCGTCCCAAACAAAGCACACCCCATTCAACAGCTAGATCACAGCTGCCCAGCCCTGTTCCCGGAGATCTACCGTCCTGTGGGCTTTCACTCCGACCCAAACGAAGCACACCCCATTCAACAGCTAGGGCACAGCTGCCCAACCCTGTACCCGGAGATCTACCGTCCTGTAGGCTTTCACTCCGACCCAAACGAAGCACACCCCATTCAACAGCTAGGGCACAGCTGCCCAACCCTGTTCCCGGAGATCTACCGTCCTGTAGGCTTTCACTCCGACCCAAACGAAGCACACCCCATTCAACAGGGAGAGATCTCAATGAGCTGCTAATTAGTAGAGTCCGGTGTGCCTTTAAGGGCAAACTGAAACCTTACATGACAGCAGGGTTGGGCAGTCCTGCTTTACACCGTACATGCAACCCGGACCCCAATAATCTTTCAGCATGACAAGGGAGTCATCCTCATATGAACCTGGCATGACAAAGGGATCCCATATTTATTTACATTTATCAGAAATTACAGCATTGTGTCTGGCTATGAATAGTTATATCCATTCTTCCCTCTGGTGTAGTGTCGCTGGATGGATGGATGAAAGTTAACTTTTTTGAAGAGTCAGTGTTGCAAAAGTAACTATTAATATGGAGCGCCAAGCAAAAGTCATGGTGTCAGTACTGCATCCCATTGACACAGAGAGAAACATTCATGCCTTCAGGTGGCCATTACATACAAACACTCTCTTGAAACCAGCTTACTGTTCCCCTAATTCACATTCTTCAGGTTTTCATTAGAGCTGTGTTTCTTAAACCATGGGGTTGGGACCCCAAATGGGTCGCGGGAGTGTGTGAGGTGGGTCCCGGAATGAGCCTGCAGTTCACTAGGCTGTGCTAGTGTGTGAATTTGATGGGTCCCTGAAAGATATTAAATGTCTAAATTGGATTCAGATATTAAAAAGCTTTTCTAATTCGGGTTCCTATATTAAAAAGCATTTCTAATTTGACTTCCGATATTAAAAAAGTTTAAGAACCAGTACGTTAGTGTGGAACACTACTCTTTGTGAAGGGGCCTTGCATCGTCAGAGGAGATGTTCTGGATCTACCCAAAGGTCTGCTTAGTCATGTTCAGACCAAGACCTAGGTCTGTGTGTGTGTGTGTGTGTGTGTGTGTGTGTGTGTGTGTGTGTGTGTGTGTGTGTGTGTGTGTGTGGTGTGTGGGGGAGGAGTAATCAGAAGTGGGCTCAGATCATATCATTTGAAGTTTGATTACCCGATAAGATACAACTGTTCAGCGATAAAACAAAATAAGACTTCAGTCCACTATACCATAGAATTACATCTGTTTACTCTGAAAATATAGATTTGCATCTCAGTGTAACAATGGGCAGAAGTGGTAATGGTATAGCTTACCCTTAACAACATGGTCATTCGGTCCATAATTCAATCGCATAGTGCCGCAGCCATCTACAGTGCTCTAATTCTCATTACGTTTCATTACAATCACTTAGCAGCTGCTCTTATCTATTCCTCCCCGAAGCATTCCCCTGCGTGTACGTCTGTAATGGAGCAATTCATAACAGAGTCTAGGACGGGGCATCCCATGTTCAACACAGTGACAGATCTGAGTGAAAGTCAATCAAGGTTAAATCTTGCACGACGGGTCAAGAGAAGCTGTATCAATTATCACATGCCAGGGGGTAAAACGAATTTGTGTTTTACATTCAAGCTCGATCTCGGAAAAAAAAAAAACGAAAAAAAAAACATCCCTTCCCTCATAACCGCGGATTCTTTTATCGCTGTGCAAAGCACCGGAAATAAATCAGGCTTAACGGGTTTGTACAGCAGCCGGGAGCACCTTCCCACACCACCGCTCCGCTCAAGGTAATCAATTTCATCAGCGGTCTCCACGGACATGCTTCCTGGGTTGCTGTGATACGGTACGAGTGGGCCGACTTTTGGCCGGAAACACGGAACGCATCAGTGCCCGTCGTGAGACTTGCCAGAGAGTAGGCCAATAAGCCTTCGCAAAAAAACAAAAAACAAACAAAAAAAACTGTCCGGAGCCAACTGGCATCTCCAGGGCTCCTTATACGGTAGAACCGGGCTGCTCACTTCAAGGAAGGCCTCAATCCAGCAGGGGAACTTTAAACCTCAGATCCTTGCATAGACTTAAACCGGCTTCCTCCGGCGAAATGAAGACAGTGAATATTCCATTAGAGTCATTAGAGTGTCCGGCTCTGACAAACATCTGCAGACTGTGAGTCGCCATGCTATTGGTTTTGAATAATCTCCTAAGACTTCCTGTAATGGTAAAAAAAGCTCATCAGGATGCTGGTAAATATAGCCAAAAGTATTGAGTATAAATCCAAAGAGTTTTTTGTGCAGTTCTGGGGACTGTACTACAACAAGGATATAGAGGCTCTGGAAAAGGTTCAAAGAAGGGCAACCAAAGTGATTCCTGGTATGAAAGTTATGAGGAAGGACCTACAATGCTTAATCTCTTCAAGCTTAGTAAAAGGAGACTTAGGGGTGATTTGATTGAGGCTTTTAAATTCATAAAGGGGATTAACAAAGTGACCTACAAGAGATTCTTCCGATTGA
>NC_057941.1:4002500-4075000 GCF_018555375.3 Anguilla rostrata
AATTAGAAACGGAATTAACGCCTGTAGTTATGTAGGCCTCGCTATTCCTGAATCCAAAATAATTCTTATAGACTCATGAATAAGTGAAGAGACAACGAAGACCTGGACTCTGAAAAAAAAATGTAATTCAGTATTATTAAGTGCAGACCCAAACTGGTTTTGTATTTATTTATGAACAAATAATGTTACTTGTTTGCTTTGCTTATACTTTTTTTGTGTGAAGTACTTTCAAAGACAGTGGAGCCGAACTCTACATTGTGTGTAATATATGGAATAAAGAATACTTGCTTCCAAAAAATGAAAAAAGGGTCACTTGTGTTGCTTTAAAAAACAAAAACAAAAAAAAAAAAACTTTTTTTTGTAAAATGACACCAGGAGTGTTCCATTCATTACGTTAAAATAAGTACTTTTTTGCTCTGAAGCCATTTGTCCCCGATTCTTCAGAGATTTAGAGATAAATGCTCTCTGACAGGCAATATGTTACTAAGTGTCTTTAATGGCCCAGCAAGCCCCATGCAAGTGAATCCTCTTCCTGGAGAAAAAATAAGAACGTCCACGTTCTCCTGCAATCAGCTCATCATCTGACAAACCACTGCACTAAGCCCCAGAAGTGTACATATTTAAATACAGACAGGTATATTTTACCTTGTAAATAATGTGTGTGCGTGAATGTGTGTGTGTGTGTGTGTGTGTGTAGGCATGTATTACTATCTTTGTGAGAACCAAATGTCCCCACAAGGATAGGAAGATGAGGAAAATTAGGTGAAACAAGGTGGCGACCTTTTGCTGGTCCCCACAAGTTCAAGAGGCTGTTTTAAGGTTAGGACTTAGGGTAAGGGTTACAGTTAGGTAAGGTTAGGGTTAAGGTTAGGCATGTAGTGGTTAGGGTTAGGGTTAGGGTTAGAGGTTACGGAATGAATGTAAGTCAACGGGAAGTCCTCACAAGTATAGCAATACGAACATGTGTGTTTGTGTGTGTGTGAATATGTGTGTGTGTCTGTGTGCATTTGTATGCTTGTGTTTGTTTGCGTATGTGCGCACGCTTGTGTGTGTGAAGAAACAGCCTATATTTATTATGAGAGAGAAAAGACTGGTAAGCTCACAGACTCCATCACTCAACTTAAAACCAGAGCATGTGCAGCACCTGCCAATCACAAAACCCTGCAATGAGCTGATTATAAAAAAGCAGTGATTAGACTAACATGCAAATTACATCTGTGCTGCCGAACAACTAAGACAAGCACAACAACTTAGCTAGCTACTACCTGCTCAGAGTACTACTGTAAACTATAGATGGTGGTTATTTGGGCATTACTGAATACCTGTATTTATTAAATAAAACTCTAGTGACTCTAGTTTCTTTTCAGGAAAATGATCTCGCTCTCATGGATACACCAGTCTGTCATTACCAAAATATCTCACGGTAAAGACATCTCACAGAGAAAAATTACGTCAATCAAATAAGCTGTTTCTAACTTACCAATTACCCTTCATTTACAACTCTTGAAAATGTGTTTCAATGAACATGCAGTATCTTTCCTTATGCACAAACTTAAATTGCCTTCAGACAATGGGAGCCAAGCATGCATTTTAAATAAACACAAATGGCGGGTTTGGTATGTCTTATGCCGTTTCATAGCAAACAGTTCCCTTTCTTCCTTATAAATAAAATTATGCTAAACAAGAAGGAATGGGGTTGAGATGGGCTAGCTGTTGTCTCCAAACTGAGAAGAAAAAAGTGGGCAATTTCTTTTTTTTTCTAGCTAATGTTTTTGTAATGTAATTTAGCTAGGAGAAACAAGACACACAAATTGACTCACAAAAACAAAACACATTTATTGATAAACACACTTCAGTGGGATTGGCAATTACCAAAAACGAATGTCTACAGCGAATCTGGCTTAGCCAAAACGTAAACATTTTTCCCAGCACTTGCTGGAAGCTCCAACACCCTGATCAATCGGTAGCAGTACGTTTGTATTTCATCTAATATTTTAAAATATATATATATATATATATATATATATATATATATATATATATATATAAGGTGGCTATTATTCTAGTCATCATTAAAATAATTGTTAAGGTAAATTCGTGAATAGCTTGTATGTGGTTATTATGGTATGTATTAAGCAATAGCAACAGAACAAGAAATCAATTAGCATATAATATCGACGTATATCTGCCTAAACAATTCAATCTTTTCCTATGTGGGAATTAAATGGGTGAGTTCTATTTATTACTGGGCTCTGAAGTATGTGGTCTAGGTCCTGCATGATGTCATAAAGGACCTGGCGTAATGGCCAATGCATGATTCATTGCATAACTCGTCCCATAGTATACTGGTAAATAAAAGTCCTGCTAAAACAGCCACATTGAGTCTGAGCAAAACACAAGAAAATAGTTGTTTGTATTATCAACAGAGATTTATAATAGTTAGCTGTAGTTATTTTTTTACTTTTCCACTCTTAATCACTCCACCAACCCTGACCTCAACCCCATCCAACACCTTCGGGATCAATTGGAAAGCCAAATGCAAGCCAAGCCTAATCGCCCAATCAGTGCCCGACCTCACTAATGCTCTCCTTGCTGAATGGAAGCAAATCCAACATGGCGGCAATGCTCCAACATCTAGTACAAAGCCTTCGCCAGCAAGTGGAGGTTGGACCAACGAAGGGTGTAGCAAAAGGTGGACCAACTCCATATTAATGCCCATAATTATGGATAAGGATCTTGGATGTCCACATATTTTTTCCATGTAGTGCAGATGTAGTCACGCTAGACATATGTGTTTGTTTACTTGTGGGTGGTATGTTTTGGGAAGAGTTGAGTACCGACCACGGCCATACAATCCTAAGGGTTTTTTTATTTTTCAATAAAAAAATATTATGTCCGATTTGAAATGTGTGTTATTATAGTTATCGGCATTACTTTGAATAGATATTTGGTGGATGTGTAGAGGATGCATGCTTATGCTATAATTTATGATCATTTAAACTATGTTCAGCCCATTTACAGTTAATTTAAACATAAAGCTCAGACTGGTCTTTCTGTGAAAAGTAAATCAGTTTTGCTTAAAGCAGTTCTTCTGATGAGGATGTTCAGTGTGAGGATACTTTGGTATGAGATGGGAGCTGAATTGGATGGCTGCACAAAAAAAAAAATGATTCCCCTTCAGTTAATATTACAGAACTTCCCCTTGATGTTTGACAGCATCCTAAAATAGACCCCACATGCTTCCGCGGAAGTCACCCGCCCGAGCGTTACAGTCTTATTTAGAGGCTAGGTGGACGGATTTAGACTCGGGATTCAAAATCGCCAGATGGTTTTTGGGGTTTTTTTTATTTATTTATTTCGGGCCTGATCTACAGCAGTGATTTACAGGTTCTTTCAGCACCTTGTCTTATGAATTATGGGGACTGCTTAATGCTTTTCTGTTGGAGGTGTTTTAAATGAGCTCAATTTATTTCTTAATAAATTTATCATTGGGCGTACACCACTGTAAAACTGGGAAAAAAATACAAACACATAAATTTGTATGATTGATGGTGGAATTTCATTTTAAAGTCCTTATGTGTGTGTGGCCTGCACACAGAATGCGGGAGCCCCAGACACAACCAAAATTAGTTATAGCTACAATTTCAGTCCACTGCCAAAGTTTGCTGTTTCCCCGTCGAAAATAAACCCCTTTAGTGCTGGCAGGGAGGGGAAGGCCGTTTTCTCGGCTGTGTTTATGAAAATCGCCTGGCGAAGTACTAGGTTCGATCGACCATTTCTTCCTGACGCAAACAAATTTTCTCCGTGCCCAACAAAACCGGCTCTTAATGATAATGCAGTGGCCTCTGTGCTTCCAACCATTAGTATTTATTCCTATTTTGGTTTGGGAAACAGAGAGGAGAGAAAATTGTAAACTGTTGACTCCAAAGCAGGTGTGATTAATATTCAGGTTGCTGTTGACTAAACTGTTGACTGCACTTGACTGCGCTGTTAATATTCACAGCATACATAGCATACATATGCAGCTGGATATGAGTATGAATCACACTGGCTGCATTTGCAATATCTGGCTTCTCCTAGGGAACATGCCCCAGTTATCTAATTAGAATGATCAGATTGTTCAGGGCCACTGAAAAAATGGACAACCTGATTGGTCATTATGTCGTCATGTGACACCCTCGCCACGACCGCAGGCAGAATATGTTATGACAGACCCTTTTAACCCCTTAAGCTGTAAGATCACATTTATGTGATTAGAATGTTAACTGAACATTCTAATGCTGATGTCACAATCACTACTGGTAACTGAAAGCAGTGGAGGTCTAGAACAAAGACTTAGAATTTTGAATAAATAAATAAATTAATAAATAAATAAACATTCCAAGAAACCTAACCGATTCAAGGGCTAATAATGTAACTGATGAACCATTGCATTTGCGTTGTCAAAGAAGCTCTTAGGATGTCCCTGCAATATTAACAAGTCACATGTTATAATGACATTTGTTAATAATGAATGTGTTAGGTTGTTTAAAATGGTTAATCATGTGATCCTTGTGATGATCATCCGGAAAGTTCTCACAGCACCAAGTAAGACAAATCATCAAAGTCGCATCATACTGGATGCGACCGGTTTCTGTTATCGTGAAAACCTTTTCAGAACTTAGTCAATTTAATTCACGTGACATATCACATAAACTTGACAAATAAGACTCCCTAGCCTCCAGCATTTAAAAAATAAAAAAAGGCAAGGCCACCAGGTGAGAAAACAGATAGCTATGCGGAATAATCCCACACCTGGGTCCAATTATGTTGCTTCCGGCTTTTTTTATGGAGTTGCATAAAGTAGGTAATGGACAGTCGTTTATGCGTAATGATTCCCGGTGTCTGCGCGTCCTTGTGCAGCCTATCATGGCCATCTGGGTCTTATGAGGTGCCACTGCAGAGCGGTGAGCTTCTGTTTCCTTCCTTTCGCTTATCCTTCCCGATGCCGTACATCATTTAGCTTCCTGTCGTACCTCACAGCCTGTCCCAGGTAATCTCCTCCTCCTCCTACTGGGCTACCTTATTATGTCAACAAAACAAATTGGTCCGTCTTTCTGGAACGTTCATCGCGCTCATTACCAAAGAAGCGCCACGCCATTAGCACAGAAACATCCTCTCCAGGAGTTAATTGCCAAAATAAATAAATAAATAAATGAAATAAATCACACGGATTTCAAGGTCAGACGGATTTCGCAGTGGTATCATAAAATTCGCCTCATGCGCAATAATCAGGATGATGATGATGATGATGATGATGACGACCATCACCGTTTGAGTCTTTCGAGTTTTTCGTTCACGGCATTAACTTTGAAGAGAACCTCTGAGGTTAATTACATGACGCGTCAAAAAACTGAGACCAGGTGTGAGCCGACGCCTTCTCAGGCCAGGTGTGAGCCGACGCCTTCTCAGGCCAGGTGTGAGCCGACGCCTTCTCAGGCCAGGTGTGAGCCGACGCCTTCTCAGGCCAGGTGTGAGCCGACGCCTTCTCAGGCCAGGTGTGAGCCGACGCCTTCTCAGGCCAGGTGTGAGCCGACGCCTTCTCAGTGTCCAGGTGTGAGCCGACGCCTTCTCAGGCCAGGTGTGAGCCGACGCCTTCTCAGGCCAGGTGTGAGCCCCGACGCCTTCTCAGTGTCCAGGTGTGAGCCGACGCCTTCTCAGGCCAGGTGTGAGCCCCGACGCCTTCTCAGGCCAGGTGTGAGCCGACGCCTTCTCAGGCCAGGTGTGAGCCGACGCCTTCTCAGTGTCCAGGTGTGAGCCGACGCCTTCTCAGGCCAGGTGTGAGCCCTGACTCCTTCTCAGGCCGGGTGTGAGCCGACGCCTTCTCAGGCCAGGTGTGAGCCGACGCCTTCTCAGTGTCCAGGTGTGAGCCGACGCCTTCTCAGGCCAGGTGTGAGCCCCGACGCCTTCTCAGGCCGGGTGTGAGCCGACGCCTTCTCAGGCCAGGTGTGAGCCGACGCCTTCTCAGGCCAGGTGTGAGCCGACGCCTTCTCAGGCCAGGTGTGAGCCGACGCCTTCTCAGGCCAGGTGTGAGCCGACGCCTTCTCAGGCCAGGTGTGAGTCACGCCTTCTCAGGCCAGGTGTGAGCCGACGCCTTCTCAGTGTCCAGGTGTGAGCCCCGACGCCTTCTCAGTGTCCAGGTGTGAGCCCCGACGCCTTCTCAGGCCAGGTGTGAGCCGACGCCTTCTCAGGCCAGGTGTGAGCCGACGCCTTCTCAGGCCAGGTGTGAGCCCCGACGCCTTCTCAGTGTCCAGGTGTGAGCCCCGACGCCTTCTCAGGCCAGGTGTGAGCCGACGCCTTCTCAGGCCAGGTGTGAGCCGACGCCTTCTCAGGCCAGGTGTGAGCCGACGCCTTCTCAGGCCGGGTGTGAGCCACGCCTTCTCAGGCCAGGTGTGAGCCGACGCCTTCTCAGGCCAGGTGTGAGCCGACGCCTTCTCAGGCCAGGTGTGAGCCGACGCCTTCTCAGGCCGGGTGTGAGCCGACGCCTTCTCAGTGTCCAGGTGTGAGCCCCGACGCCTTCTCAGGCCAGGTGTGAGCCGACGCCTTCTCAGGCCAGGTGTGAGCCGACGCCTTCTCAGTGTCCAGGTGTGAGCCCCGACGCCTTCTCAGGCCAGGTGTGAGCCGACGCCTTCTCAGGCCGGGTGTGAGCCGACGCCTTCTCAGGCCAGGTGTGAGCCGACGCCTTCTCAGGGCAGGTGTGAGCCGACGCCTTCTCAGGCCAGGTGTGAGCCGACGCCTTCTCAGGCCAGGTGTGAGCCCCGACGCCTTCTCAGGCCAGGTGTGAGCCGACGCCTTCTCAGGCCGGGTGTGAGCCGACGCCTTCTCAGGCCAGGTGTGAGCCCCGACGCCTTCTCAGGCCAGGTGTGAGCCCCGACGCCTTCTCAGGCCAGGTGTGAGCCGACGCCTTCTCAGGCCGGGTGTGAGCCGACACCTTCTCAGGCCAGGTGTGAGCCGACGCCTTCTCAGGCCAGGTGGCCCCGGCACGCCAGCGGTGGTGCTCAGCACTGAGGGGGGAGAGAGCAGAGGCTGGAATTCTGTGGCTCCTCTTCGCTCTCTTCCCAGAGTAAATTCCCGAGTGTGCTGGTCAAGAACAGGGGCAGTGTGCAGAGAAGTGGAGCAGAGCCGGTGGGCGCAGAAGGGAAGCTGTCCGCTTTACGCTCTTTGGTTCTGACCCGCCAGTGAACCGGCGTCTTCCACGCCGTGGTGTGCCAGTTACTTACAGATAAAGGCAAGTGTGCTTCAAATGGGAGTGTCCATTAGTGCCCCATGAAGAGACTTATACATTATAGACATCTACATAAATTAATATCTTTTTTTTTTTAAACATATATAGTTATATAGTGCAAGATAAATACATATACACATATACAAGCTAATACATTAAAATTTTTCACACATATGAAATGAAATGTTTACTTACATATTCATGTTTAAAGACTCAAACAATCACCACACATAAACTAAATTATACACTCACGCATTGATACACATTTATACTCACACTTCCCATAAGTTCAATTTCAGAAATTTTACATATATGCAGACAAGAGTTTGGCGATTGTGCTTTTACAGAAGTACAGAGAGTATATCTGCTCTGTACTGTATGTGTAACTTGGCTTTTTTGTGTTGAAAGCATTTTTTGTTGCTGGGATGAAAGAAAACTCTACTGAGGACAACTATGATGAACATGACGCCGTGTCAGAAAAGCTGTCATGGTTTTGGGTGGCTTGAGCATTCTGCTCAATTCCTTTCCACCCCTGCTTCTCTAATTAGAGTTTGTCACCTCGTTTGGGTCAATGGTCTGTAGGCATGCAGAATTCACTATGCCTACAGACCCCTTCCGCGCTGATTGGTTCAGAGCTCGGCAGGCGTGTTGATTGTGTTAGCTGCGGCACCTGTCTAACATTACTTAAGGTCTGGGTTCACAGAAAGCCACTGCTTTAGTGTCATCTACACACCAGAGCCGGTACTGGTAACCAAACAGTGCTTTTCAGCGCGGCGTACCTTATATAAATTTCACGTCCAAGAATTATGCCCATAGGCGTTAATAATCTCTTGCGTGAAAATTATATAAGGGAGGTATCTGGTTTAGCACGTCCGTGACTCCTTTAGTCAGGATTGTCACAGGATAGAGAGTTAGGAGATTAGTTCTGCGAGTTGTGCAGTTAGTCCTCTCTCTCTGAGCTGCAGAGATTTTTGAGTGCAGTGCCCAGAGGTTGGGTCTGCATCAGCTCGCTCCGTTGGGCTATTGTTTATTTTATTTTCGTTCTGAGTTTGAGAACCCATCTACTCCTCCCCCTTGGTTTGGAGTCCTCCTTTTGAGGTTCCCTTATCTAGTTAGATATTCCCGTGGAGTAGTAGTCGTTTCTGTTCCTATATCCTTACCCTTCCTCGATCCCGGAAGAGATATTGTGGCGTGCTCAGCTTTTCAGTGAGACGCTTTATTAAGATCCCTGTTCGGTTGCGCTTGGTCTCCGTCTCCCAGCCCTTACAAAAGCAAGGCAAAGCCCCAGTACTACAGGCTGATTTCAGAGTGCGACTCGCCAACCTCCTTTCCATGCGGCTGAAGACACAGAAGTGTCTTAATGCCGTTTCCCCTTTCTCTTGATTTGACAGTGATTTCTCCTGAACTATCCACTTTAGGTTTTTTGAGAAAAAAAAAAAAAAGGTTAGAGTCACTGTACGGATGAAAAGAAAAGCAGGTAACACTTTACAATAAGGTCACAAGAACTGGCATTAACTAATGTAGTTGTGAACATGAATTAATGATGTAAAAAAACATTAATTTCTGTAAGCGTGAAATTAACTTTTCATTAGTCAGTAGTTTGCAACTACATTAACTAATGTGCTAGTTACATCATTATTTGTACATTAGCAAAACAGAGAATAAAGCTTACAATTTGTCAAACATTAACAAATACATTAACTGTTTTTTTAATTTTTATTCTTCCAATTGGAATCGGAATTAACTAATGTAGTTTACAGGACGTGATGTACAAATAGATTAACAACACTGTACAGATTAATTTTCAGCAGTTAGTAGTTAACAACTACATTAGTTAATGCCAATTTGTGTGACCTTATTGTAAAGTGTTACCGAAAAGCAAATGCATTTGAGAAGTCCAGTGACTTACGTGAACAGACACTGCAGATAGTTTGTCTTGTGCAGTATAATGAGTTTACTCTGGGCTCCCGTCTGACAAATGACGCCGCAGACGCCAAACTGCACACAGCGCAGCACCAAATGGCCCTGAAGTCCCTTGTAAACCTCCAAAGATAGACTCCCAGCGATTGGCCACACCATTCCTGGGGCCCACTTGGTCTATCATGCTAATTTGAGCATGGATAATTGGAGAGCTGCACCATTTATACAACGCTGAGGTGGATGAAAAGAAATCCCATTAATCTTCGGACGAGGATTAATAAAAACCCCTCGAACTGAGGCCGTTTAATCTACCTTTCTCTGAACTTTGAACGCTGTATATACTGTCATTTATTGTACGCTGTTTCAACAGACACAGATTGCCTTGGTGCCAAGTGACAAAGGTTTTAGAGCATGTATTGAGCAAAATAGCTATGAGTTGTTTTCATGGCAGTCTATATTTTCCAAAGTGAGAACAGGCTCCAAAAGTACCTGGAGGACAAAATAAAACAACACGGTAATGATTCTCTTAAAAAGGTCATCATCATTATCTATTAGTAAACATTAAGCTTGCCCGAAAGAAAATCATTTAATTTGACTACACTTGCTTTCCTACAATGTTCCAGGTCGACAGGACCTAAACATTGTTCAGTTATTTAGAAGAAAAAAAAAATGTTGGAACGCAATGCTTTATTGTGCATTTATTTTCCATTACTGCTGGTGTTACAGAGATGCAACAGGGCTTAAAGCTTTTGTGCTGAAAGCTTTACGTGCAGGCACACTGTTTGTAAAAACCATGTGATTATATGTGTGGTGAGTTTTCTGGTGCAAAATGGCTGCTGTGCATCACCCAGGTGGGTGCTACACCTTGGTGATGGGTGAGGTGAGTTCTCCTTCATCACTGTAAATCACTTGGAGCGTTTAGAAGTTCGGAAAAGTGCTATATAAATGCAATGAATTAATTATAGCAGTACTTTCACAATTTGAGCCTGGTATCTCGAAGCATTGATCATATTTTTGGATTTTTTTTTTTTCCATTGAAGAATTATAAAGATTGCATGATAGCAGCAACAAAACCAGTCTCAACTACTGTTAGACTATTTTGTGTGTGTGTGTGTGTGTGTGTGTTCCTTTACATTTTAAAAGACAAAACTGTCTAAACTGTACAGCATGCCAGCAAAATATCTCAATGAAGTATAAAACCCGAAATATTCTACTTCCATGAGTATTCAGGGCCAGTGCGTATCTGGTGGAAGCAAGTGTCGCCCAGCTTTGCACACACGGTGCAGTGGAGTGATGATTTTTACCCGCTCCTGTAAATTCCCCGTCACTGGTATACGCAGAAACCGTGCACCGTTTGCACGCGAGACAAACTACTCTCAAATTAGTCTCGTGTGGCCACGGAACCTTTCGTCTGCACGTTAGCCGGATCGATCTTGCGCTTCCCTGCTCGCTCCAGGTGGCCTTAGAGGTGGGTTTTTTAAGCAGGTAATGGCGTCTCTCAGGCCTCTCTCTCTCTCTCTCTCTCCAGGCTCCTGGCATCGCTCCAGATGTTATCGACCGATTCATATTTTCTCCGGCACACTGGATTCCTTCCCCCCTACCTTCCCGTAGCTATTCACCCCCTCGGCTGGGAGGGAGGGCGGGGGCCGGTCTGGGAGCAGACGGGCGGGGGCCAGTTCTGGGCGGTGACGGGCGGGTGCGACGCGGTTTCGACTTCCTGCTTATTCAGCCAAAACAGAGGGCTATCCCACAGGGATGCACCTGGATCTGAATAGCGTATTTGAAATATAGATCTAAAATGCGTTGTACATGGATGTCTTCTCTTCCCACAACTGACCTATGGTATGCAGAGGGTAATCTCAAAATGAGATCAGTGGGGAAAGTAAGTGTTGAATTGAATAAATGAGGCAACAGTAATTTATTTTACAGTAAGAAATTACTGCATTTTAATGCATTTCTCAGTGAACAGATGAACAACCTGCCCCACCCCCTACACCCCATCCCTAATAAATATGCAAAGATAAATTTTAAATTGGGGGCTATGCATAAAAAGTGCTGTAATTTCTATATGGTGAAAGCATAATGTCCTTTAATAAAAGCAGAAAATCTGTATTTTAAGCACCTGTGGATTGTTTGATTACAGAGTACAGAGCCGAGTCAAGAAAAAAAGTCTTTGTCCCAAACATTATGGAGCTCACTGTATAAACACACACACACACACATCATTTTATTTAATGTGCTTAAATTAAACCTGCTCTTTGTGCCCTTTAGTTAAATTAGTGCATGCATGTGTGTTTTAGGGGATTTTGGCAAGGGTCAGTACTAACGAGACATTTCCTTTACACATGCAAATCCTCTACTCAGTTTGTTGTACGATGATTAAGTAATCCTGACACTGTTCATAAAGCATCCATTTTCCCTTTTGTAAACAAAGATATTCTTTCAAATTATAGGCTACAAAGCTTATTAGACTGAATGGATGATCAAACCACTTAAATTTATGCTGAGAGAATGCATTCAAGGGTAGTGGTGACCGTAGTAACTGTCAGTGATTTTCAACGGTAAAAACGGTATGTGGCACAGTAATTCTGGACACGACTGTGGACTATGTTAATTTCAAAAGCTCTGGGAAGCACGAGCATGTTAATATCCATCGACCAGATTTAAACAAATTATCCTACTGAGCACAACTACAAAAAGGGACATAAATCATAAATAAAGTGACAAGCATTTGAAAACGTACCGCTTCGAATGAATATTAAACCAGGGGCGAATGGAGACGTGATTACCTCCGAGCTTGCGTCGTCCCAGAGCACATTGCGACGAGCAGCGTTGCTGAGCACATGTGACGCGTGGGATGACGTCATCGCCATTCAGACAGCCTTAAAGCATGAATGATTATAATCCGTTTTCTATTTTCTCTCTCCCGTTGGCGAATTTTGAGGCGCCAACGATGCGCGCATTGTCATAATATGTTAGCATGACTCAGACTACACCAGACAATTTGTTAGACAAATTGTATCAGTTAAGATAACGTTTTGCAGTTACTCAATGCACACTCAAACACTTCAAATAAGCAAGTACATGTGCAACTAGTTTGTTGAACTTAAAGACAAATACCAAAAACAATTGTATATATTTGATCTTTATTCACTTCGTTTAAAAAAAAATTATAATTTTTATTTTTTTAACTTTTGTGTGTGAAGTAGCCTATCATGCGAGTGTCCGTACATAATCACAAGAACATGGAATACTTACCTGTGGAAAATGTTTCAAATAAATGGTTGCTCACAAAAAAAAAAATGTATATGTGCTTTCATTATCTATTAAAGGATTGCTTTTGTGTAAATTTCGGCTTGTGGTTGATATGCTGACCTATACGGCCTCATATTTTACACGTCATGGAGATTCACAGAGAACTTGGACGATGCGCATGCTTGGCGTCCGGGGCTGCCGGACAAAATTATATTATTGAATTATTCCTGGGCCGGTGACAATAATAACACAGACCACTGCCACCATCTCCCCCGTCCCACGGCCCGGGACAACGTGTCCGTTTGTACCCCCCCCCCCCCCCCCCCACCCACCACACAGTGGCCCTGCCGGCTTGGCTCGTTCGGTAGGGAAAGCTGGTGGAGCTATCCATGGTGCTTAAAAACTGCGGGATTTGTAAATATGGGACAGTTAAAGAGAGCAGCGTTCCTATTGGTAATGAGTTTTTTAAAAAAAATTTTATGGCGTGTGTAGTATCTGAAGTACTTAGCAGGGGGTAAAGTATAATGGCACGCAAAGTAGTCTGTGGATGAAAGATCTTGAATAACACTTGCTAGACTTGTGCTTAAAGTGCTACAAATTGGTAACGTCAAAGTGTCGCTTCATAAAAAGTCAACCTCGACACAATCGTCTATCCTTAAGTGCCAAAAGAACTGTAAGATAAATTCCTGACTGGAAATTGTGCTGTTTATGTCGCGGGTATATTTGCACGCTTCGGGCTTGACCGGCACTTAATGCTATTCCAGATGTCTCAGCCCATTTCCGCATCTGGAAACCGTGGGACATCAAATGTGTTATATATAAATTATAGGCGATGTAAGGCCTGTTCATTTCATGTTTTTCCATTGCTCATATTTACGTTTAATTAATAAAATGGTCATTTGTTTTATGTAATTATCGAAATAGTTGAGCAACTTAAAATAGCCTATTCTGGAGTCACATTTATTTATTTATTTATATATTTTGGCCAAAATATAAATTGTTGCTAACCCGATGTGTTAAAATAAAGACACGCTATTTACCACTGACAGGTTTGTAATGAGAGTTATGCACTCAACACATAATGGCATAATTGGTATTTTTCCAAACACTATACATCCCCACTGTTATTTTCTTAGCTGACATTACAACGCAAACCTCGCTGGATGATGAGTTTTCTGTACATTGATTGCTTTGGACTTTTTATGGACATCCCCATATCTCTCGTATAGCAGCACGTACTGCCCCGATCGTGTGTGGTGTAATTTCCTACGCTTCCCGTAGCCAAATCAGCACTTCCCTGGCGCCGTTTGTGTAGAGAACTCTATCTTCATCGAACGCTGTTCCTCCTACAAAGCCACGAGACAATAACAATGTCGAGCGGCCATTGAGAGCATTTTGCCGTTTCGTGTATACATGTTTGCAGCCGACGTATGCCTGGGGTTTTTTTATAAATAGAAAAAGAAGAGAACTGAGGTTTATTTATTTTTTTCTCTCTCTTTCTGGCTACGGTTCCGCGCGATGAAACCACGCATGTGTTGATCTGTGCTGCAGCAACGTGCATCAATTCCTCTTTGACCCCAGAGTTAATCTGCATTCAGACAGAAGCTTCAATGCATTTTCCTATCTGCTGGATTTTAGGGTTTTCTGGGGCCGCTGCGTTTATGTAATTTTTTATTTTTGGCATTTATTTCTTAAGATTTGGAAAGCTCGCCTTGCGCCTTTGGTCGGTTTTGTGGCCGCTTCCGCAACACCGCAACAGATCTGATCTCCAAACCTGAAAGCTAATGCAGCCTGCTATGTGCGTAATGTGTCACAGCGAAGATACACTGTAAATAAAGGGACACGTCCATCTGCAATTGAGAGAGGAAAAAAGAAGACGTTGATCATGGCTCCACCAAATTTAACGTTCAAATGCTCGGCTGCGATGGCGAAGCCTGCTTACTCTGTAAAAATAATTCTCTGGGTATTTCTAATCGCTAATCTTCCTACAAGGTAAGCTCAAAACGTCTAAAAGGGTTATTTACTTGTGTTAAATTCGTTCATTTGTAGATTTTTGAGGGATACTTTGGTTTCATTATCCTTGAATCGCCGTCTTAAGGTTTCTTGATATGGACTGAAATTGTGTCGCTATGTTGAGTATGGTCGGCTCAGCAAGAACATAGGCTACGCTTGTTTCAGTGCCTCCCTGATTATCTTCCAATGGAATGCATTTTACCTATCGGCTGGTTTGTTTAAGAAATAAAATAGGCTATGTAACTGAAAATAATCACCTGATTTACAGTAATACATCGCCAGGTTCCTCAAGACTTTCGAACGATGCTCTTGTCTGAGGCAACGATTCATAAAAAGGAAAACAAGGTTTGCCTGACGACAAGGCATGTAATCTCTAGGTGTTACAGTCGTTACGTGGATGGACTGAGACATTTTATATTTTCATACAATAAAACCGTTACAGCGAGTGCCCCGTTGCTATAAACAATATGTTCTTGTGAATAAATGGTTAAGGGAATAAAGAATCGATAAATGTAGCCGCAGGAAGTGGAGTAAACGTATCCTAATTTATTATTCCTACGGAATGTGTGACGGTATAAAATTAGCTATTTTTTGATGTCCGGAACAAAAGCTTTGTTTCTAAAACATATTAAAGAGTATTCACTTCCTGTTGAACTTCAATGAAATGCCGGTGTCTGCAGAGCCTCCCACTAGCCCATTATTATGGCAGTTTTCTAACATCCTATTCCGTTAAATAACTTACTCATTTAGAATAGGTATGAACAACAGCATGTGATTGTACATTTACGTGTTTCAGGGTATATTTTGGCGAGGTGCCCGAGTGCATTTATCAGGTAAAGAAAGAGAACCACGATTTCCTTTGACATCCTATTTCTATGTAGCGCCTACGTTTGGAAATATCTGAGGAGTGAGATGTCAACTAGCTTACCATCAGAGAACAGCATCGTACGCCCTTTAGCCTTGTCGCGAATAAGGAGCCATTGCACCAAGAAAACATGAACATTTGCGAAGGAAGCGGATGCTTTAATAGTACTCCTTCGACAGGTCTGGTGTTGCCTTGAGGTTGAAAAATGGAGGGTGATAGATCGGCCTATTCCTTTTCCTTTATTCAGTCTAACGCGGTAAAATGCGGACAGAAGGCTACGTGGCCTAGATTGGATTTAACTGCAGTGACATTTTTATATAATTGTGGGGGAAAAAAATAAAACATCATATTGTATTACTTTTGAATCAGATCCGACTCTCTTTTAAAAATAAAAAAAAACGTTTACAGAAATCTTCGTTTGATTCATATCAAATCAAACCCTCATTTGCATTGTACAGAAATGCAGGTAGTTGTTCAAACGGGACACAGTTTCTTGTGCTACCATTTCCATCCACGAGCTGTGATTTCATTTCCAGCCCATATAAGATGGTATTTCCATCTTCTAATTTGCAAGATATAGGCTATGTGGCCTTTATGTTGTGTTGAGCCTGTGTAGACACACATGAACAGTGTTTATTGGGTGGGCGTGAGGGGTGGGGGAAACAGGCAGAATCAGCAATATTCAGAATATCACGCAATGTGTTCATTCTCGTGTAATTTCCACAGAAGGGCTTTCTCACAAAAAATTCTCATTTTTAAAACCTTTTCCAGAGTGGCATTTTCAGTCACCATAGCTGCAGACCTCAGTACTCAAAACCAAAACTACATGTTTACAAACAAATACCATTTCACGGTGCCCCCCCCCCCCCCCCCCCATACATAAATCCATTATTTGTGCAGATGCTAATGTGTTTCTAGAAGCCATTTCCATCCAGGTGGGAACCGTGGGAGTTCGTTGGCTTCCTAGGGAAAGCATGTGCTTTTTTTTTTTTTTTTTTTTTTTTACGTGTTCGCTCCATGCCATGTTTGTACACGGTGGAAATACAAAAAGCCTGAACAGCAGGGTGGTGGCTTATAATGAGTGAGTGCATGCTATTGGATTCCCCTCCTGTGGACATCAGCACAGCAGGAATCACTGGGGATATTGACATGGCCTTGCCTCCAAGTTGTTGTTGTTGTTGTTGTTATTATTATTATTATTATTATTATAATAATAATAATAATAATAATATAATACAGATGTTTTTCTTTTAGGGATTATTACTGGGGATCATATCACAGTTGTTTTGATTGGAAGTGTTCACATGCAACTTGCGCCAGTTTTTTTTTGGTCATTTTTTTACTGTTTCACGGGATCGCTAGTGTATAACGCACAATAAAAGTCTATTCCTTCTAATAACATTAGCAGAGGTGAAGATGGCCGTTTTTTTCCTGTGGCGCATCCCCCATTATTGGCGGTAAGACACTGAGTACACAAAAACCACATTTGTAAGTCTAATCGCGGGACCTACTTTCCCGCCCAGTTACGTAACGATTTCGGCGTCCGGGCCGCCGCTGTGCGAGCTAGCGGCACGGCCCCGACGGGTCCGACGTCTGAAGTTGGCGGGCGGGGTAGTCCGATGGGCGGTCTCTTCTCCGAGGTGCTGCCAGTCGCGCCTTTTTCGGAATTTCGGCTGGTACGGTTTCGGTTTGGCGTGCCGTGGAAGGAAAACCGTCGGGAGATAAAGCCCAGGACTTGAGTGTTAAATTTAAAAAGCTGAATTCCCCCTTCTCGGTTTCTGTGGGAAGGGGTTGGGCTTTTTTTGTTTTTTTGTTGGCTTTTGTGTTTTAGCTTTGCTTGATTGTCGTCTCTAAATCTGACGCCGGGCTTTCTTGAGCCCCATGTCTTAAGCGCGTGTCTCGCTCTTCCCATTCGTAGCCCCCCCTGTCATCGCTGATAACGCGGTTTTGGTAGCCGGCCTGTGCGCACACAGACCCATCTGTTAGTGACAACAAACAATTAAGGCGCTCCGCAAAAGGTTGGCAAGCCTGTTTCGGTCGGTTCCTTTTTCCAAAAAGTGGAAAGAGCGTGCGTGTGTGGGTTAACCACTGCCAGGCGGGGCGCGGCAAAGGGAAACGGGACTGTGTGTATTTTCGGAAAAAAGGAGATTAAGGTTTAATCTGCGCTCCCGGCCTAGAGGTCAGGTGACCTCTGTGGCCTGTTTCAGCCCGAGAGTCACCCAGCCTTCCTCTTCTGGAAGGCCGTGTCGCAGCCCCAACTGCCACTCCTCGTTAGGCTCAGGATTAACGGAGTCGCCGGCCGCTACGATCCTCTCCCTGGTTAGCGCTCGCGAGTTTCAGCGGCCTTGTTTGTCATTTTTAAAAATGGCGGCTCGTTTCCCCCTCGTCTTGGCAATTTTTTTTTTCCCGTTAAGGGGAAACTAAGGGATGCTTGATGTCAAGAGTTTGGGAACATTTTAGTGATGGATCGGAGGGGATTTTAGACCCTCGTGGCTTTCAGATCTTCTTGTAAAAGCCCAGCTGTGGTCAGGGAGCCGAACCAGCCAGACCCTGAACGGCTGCGTTCATCTGCAGTTGAGAACTTCACTGTGGACATTAGTGATTCCACTTCCTCATACATCATCCAGAGTGACTGAGGTGTCCTATACCCACTGACAAGAGGGTAGCACTGTGTGTTAGTATCCAGGGTCAATAAATACGATTGATCACGACATATGATCAGGTCACTCAGCTTCTTATACCTGCTACAATCAGGTTATTCTTTTGGGAGGAGGTTGATTAAGGCTTTGAACATTTAGATTCAATAAATATTAGGTTCTGGAGATCAACTGGATAGTCCATAGGTTTGTGATAATGGTTAGGGATGTCCTTTAAAACATCATCCGCAAGAATAGGACACAGGAGTATCATAGAATATCCTTGAGGGTCTTCTTACTGTAAAATAAGAGTCTCTCTACAGGTCACTGATGGTGTACTGAGGACATCGCAATTGCTGGTTAATCTCTTTGTACCTTCAATTGGGATTTACATTTGATGTTTTATGTCTGAGGGCCGTATCGATGTGAAAGACATCTGTAAATTTAGAACAGATCAATTAAAATACAATGGGATGGCCCCCCCATTGCAAGTTTGAGCTGCTCTATCCGAAGTCTTGGCTGAATTTTTCAAAAATTTTTGGGTCTTGGTTAAGTCTGGGACTCTGGGTCTTGGGTTAGCCCAATGTTTGCCTGTCTTAGCAAAGTAGGTTCAACTTGACACTTGTGCTAGTATAGGAGCCAAAACGCAAATTAATTAGGGGATTTAGGGGTCAGGGGATGTTTGTCATTAGCCAGGACAGCGGTGGCGATGTTGGGGTGGTGCATGGGGGACCTTCATCTTCAGCTCGCCGCACTAATGGAGTCTGCCTCAGCGAGGATAATGAACTGCAGAGGAGAGAGAGAGCGCACATTTTTTTTTTTCCTCTCGGGGTTGTGGAGTAGCCAGGAGTCCTCGTGTCAACTTCTGTTTGCCGTGCGCCAGAAACGGAATGAGAGAGAGGTCCCGCGCTGGCCTACCTTCTCCCATCTGTGACAATCCTGCTTTTCTTTTTAACGGAATGAGAGAGGTCCCGCACTGGCCTACCTTCTCCCATCTGTGACAATCCTGCTTTTCTTTTTAACGGAATGAGAGAGGTCCCGCACTGGCCTACCTTCTCCCATCTGTGACAATCCTGCTTTTCTTTTTAACGGAATGAGAGAGGTCCCGCACTGGCCTACCTTCTCCCATCTGTGACAATCCTGCTTTTCTTTTTAACGGAATGAGAGAGAGGTCCCGAGCTGGCCTACCTTCTCCCATCTGTGACAATCCTGCTTTTCTTTTTAACGGAATGAGAGAGAGGTCCCGCGCTGGCCCACCTTCTCCCATCTGTGACAATCCTGCTTTTCTTTTTAACGGAATGAGAGAGTGGTCCCACGCTGGCCCACCTTCTCCCATCTGTGACAATCCTGCTTTTCTTTTTAACGGAATGAGAGAGAGGTCCCGCACTGGCCCACCTTCTCCCATCTGTGACAATCCTGCTTTTCTTTTTAACAGAATGAGAGAGAGGTCCCACGCTGGCCTACCTTCTCCCATCTGTGACAATCCTGCTTTTCTTTTTAACAGAATGAGAGAGAGGTCCCGCGCTGGCCTGCCTTCTCCCATCTGTGACAATCCTGCTTTTCTTTTTAACGGAATGAGAGAGAGGTCCCGCGCTGGCCTGCCTTCTCCCATCTGTGACAATCCTGCTTTTCTTTTTAACGGAATGAGAGAGAGGTCCCGCACTGGCCTACCTTCTCCCATCTGTGACAATCCTGCTTTTCTTTTTAACGGAATGAGAGAGAGGTCCCGCACTGGCCTACCTTCTCCCATCTGTGACAATCCTGTTTTTCTTTTTAACTGAATGAGAGAGAGGTCCCGCACTGGCCCACCTTCTCCCATCTGTGACAATCCTGCTTTTCTTTTTAACGGAATGAGAGAGAGGTCCCGCACTGGCCCACCTTCTCCCATCTGTGACAATCCTGCTTTTCTTTTTAACGGAATGAGAGAGAGGTCCCACGCTGGCCCACCTTCTCCCATCTGTGACAATTCTGCCTTTCTTTTTACCTCGTGAAAAAAAGAGAGATGGAATGAAATTGTTGATTTTTTGGGGGGGAGGCCTACAGAGATGCTACGTGTTTACTAGTGCCTTTGTGCTACTTATAGAACTCAGCAGCATTTGAGAAGCATATAATAAGAGCTTGCACTGGCTGGGTACAAAATCCCTACAGGGCTTCAGAGAGTCATGCCTAGATACCTGGCTTTTATTAGTTTTATGGAGAATAAAAAACCTGTTTTGTTATTTTATAATTTATTGGAAGCTTCTTCATTTGCATGAACCTGCTGTGTCATCTTGATTTTGGCCTCCCTGAAACTGTAGGTACCGTATACGATGATGTACGTACGTGCGAAATATGTACATGAATAGTTAGTTGTTACATTTGTGTTAATGTCTGCGGTTTTAGTGTTCAGGTGTTTTGTAAGAGATGCGAGGACGGGGAGTGCTAGCCTGCTAGCCTGTGAATGTGAAGTTCTCCTGCAGCTCAGTCATTATATGTTTCCTCATTTCTCTCTGCCATTACACTCCAGCCCAAAGAGACCATTTCATTGAGTTTATATTTCCCCAACTGCTCATGTCATAAGACTGAGGCAATAGTATCCACAATTAAAGGATTTTTATTTTATAAAAGTGAAAGCCAAGCACTGCAGTTGTTGGCGACAGTGTCTGAGTGTGTGTGTGTGTGTGTATGTGTGTGTTTGTGTGTACATGTGTGCATGCATGTTTATGTGTGTGTGTGCGTACGTGCATCTGTGTGTGTGTGTGCGTATGTATGTGTGCGTGTGTGTGTGTGCGTGTGTGCGATGAACACACATCTGATGGAGGCTTGCCACCTGCTATTGTAATAAAGGTAGATATTAAACCTTGGATTCGTCTCCACTGGGGAAGCCTTCCAGCTGCGGGTCCTAAATGGAAGTAATCATGTTCCACCACCTCGGCACCTTCCTCCGTCATTTTCTGGGGCGGGGGGGGGCGGGGGGGGCGGGGGGTATTCATGCGCCTCCTGTTACCGAATTAGAAAGCTAAACTTCAGAGCTGTTTGTCGCATGTGGTGCCTTCGCCTTAATCAGAAGTCTCCAGAGCGCTCGTGTTAACACGCAGCGAGGGCTGTAACCCGTAAAACACAATCACAGTGGAATGCTGCTTGACTCAGTAGAACGTTGTAGATCGGTAGTGTATGGGGTATGCCTTGGCATCCGTGCCGTGCAGTAAGATGCGTTTTTAAAAGAGTCATTTTGCGCTGTAAATCTTGGATGTGTTGTGCAGTCTTAATTTATGCTTGTGGAGCCTGTGTGGATGTAGCTGTTGCATGTGCCAAAGGAGGTTAGTCATTTAAATACAAGGTTACGTGGCTAGCCAGTTGCTGTAGCTGTAGTTTAGCTCTTAAACTTTGATGAACTCCTGTAGCTGGTGGACACAGACCTATCAGAAACAACTAAGCATGATAGTAATTAGAAAAAAATGTATTCACAGAAAATACAGGAAAGGAGAAAAAGATGGTCCTCACTGTGTGCGGTGCTGAATAGCTTCTGATGTTCTGCTTGTTCAAAGAGTATCTGGCATAATCTGTTAATTGGGAGAATTTAAATTTGACGGGTGTCTTTATTTGATCCAAAGTGGACAGTGGACGGATTGGCCTGAAATGAGTAAATGCCTTATTAAAAAAAGAGTGCATTCACTTTAAGGTGGATAAATCACAGCAAAGAGTGGTGTAGCGATTAGCACTGTTGCTTCACAGCAAGAAGGTACTGAGTTTGAATTCCGGCCTAGGGCTGTTTGTGTGTAGAGTTTGCATGTTCGCCTTGTGTTCGCGTGGGTTTCCTCTGGCTACTCCAGTTTCCTCCCACAGTCCAAAGACATACAGTAGGCTAATTGCCCACTGCATGCTGGGATAGGCTCTGAACCTCCCTGTGACCCTGGCCAGGAATAAGTGCTTTAGAAAATGAATGGATGGGTGGAATCACAGGGTGGGGGAGGAACACTTGAAAAAATGAATCGCAAATGACCGTCCCAATAGCAGGGACACTGGGAGTACGGTACATTTTGTGCATTTTACACCAGTGAGTGTAAATCAGTCGGGCATAAATCCATGTTCATGTTTCAGGGTTAATAAAGCGTATTAAATATTCTTTCAGATTTTGTTTTTGAACAGGCCTAGCTGTGGAAGCTGTGGTTCATTGCCTGTTTACTGAATTTTGTTATCCGCTGCTCAAAATGTGTGCTTTCATTATTGTGAAGTGTTCTATGCAAATTTTGCTCAGCAGCCATTCTGAGCGTGACGTGCGAGGAGGTATTACACAAGGTTTTCATTCTTACGATTTTAGTTCACAACCTTGAGCGTGTGCGTGTTAGATAACGTCTTCGAGCGGTTCACGGCGAGAGATTTTCAGCGAGAAGATCTTTCGGCGACGCGAGCTGGAAGATTGGGCTCAGGTGCTGAGGATTGCGGGGTCTTGTTGTAGTTTAGAATCATTAAAGTTAATCAGAACTGGAGAAGCCAGATGTAAAGAAACAGCATGGGCACAGGCTGTTTTTTGTCTGTTTCAATTATCACACCCACATGTGTCCTTCATCGATATCGTTAGGCACTCCTAGTTCACGCGGGGAACGTAGTTACCGTTTCTACTGCAGCGGAATTATTGGCTCCTTCTCTCAGATGTTTTATTCATCGCGCAATTACTGAAATGGGGCTAGGTAGCGAGGAGTAGCAAATATTCATTAGGGTCTCCCAGTCTGCCTGATGAAAGCAGACATTTGCAAAAAAAAAGGCTGTGGGGCCTACCTATGTGGAGGACCGAGTGCTCCATTTCAACCTCTCAAGACCCAGCCGTTCGTTTCTGTCCCCTGAAGGGGACGTGGGTCTCTGGTCTTAAATCTCGAGAAGCCGTATATTCTACTATGTTGAGAGTTACCCTACAGGGGACGTGCAATAAAAATGAAAGTAAATCATATTTTTGAAAATATTTTCAGTGCAACTGAAATTTTTTGCCATCCAAGGCCCCCTTGTATTATGTCAAAAAAATGTAAATACTTTAAAAAAAAAAAAAAATTTTTTACTGCTGATTCTCAGGAGGGTGAATAACTCTGAGCTAAAGACTGATCGTTCAGCCGTAACGAACACACATGAAAACACCACACGCAGACGGCTGAGGAGAACTCGGGCCACTGGGTTAGGACGAAATTAGCCTTTTTTCGAACGTTTCACGAGTGAGACTGAATCATTGCACTTTACCACCGAGCTGCTCATCTTGACCTCTTTATGAGCTCAGCACCCCGCGATTATTCTGATTGCCGCTGTTCAGTTTGTCTCTCTCTGCCTCTCTTGGCCTTTCTTTTCCTTTTTATTTGTTTTTTTTATTATGTTTTTATTGTGTTTTTTAAATTTTATTTCAGTTATTTTTTCTCTTTGTGTTTCCCTGAATCGCTGTGTCGTGCGCACTTGGCATTTCACTCTCGTTAGCCCTACACGACACTCCTGACTCTGATTTAATGGTGATGAAGATGATGATGATGACGACGATGGCATTGCTGCTAATGCTGGCGGTGTCTGATAATGATGATGATGATGATGATGATTGTTGTTTTTATTATGTTTTCTTTTTTTCATTCCTCTATGATTTGCTGTGATTATTTCTGTAGCGTTTGAGATGTGAGGTTTGCGAGGTGCCGGTCCCTTTGCCCTGTTGAAGGGGCTAATGTCATTTCTAACGTCTTATTTTCTGCTTCTCTCTCTCCCCCCCCCAGCTCTCTCCAAACTGAAAATGACGATGATGAAGTGTCGAATAAAACGTGGGTGTTGACTCCGAAAGTGTACGAAAGCGATGTCACTCACATCTTAAACAGCCTATTACACGGCTATGATAACAAGCTGCGACCGGACATAGGAGGTAGGCACAGTTCCCTGTCAGTCTTTTGAGTTAACTGTGGTTGCTGTTGGCAAAAAAAAACATTGTCAGTGCTATTTGTTTTGTTTTACTTATACAGCTGTGCTATGGCATTGATGTAAAAATACTGTATCCTCGCATTGCAACGTGAAGCCACGTTCAGGTCAGGAGAGAACAGAGCAGGGCCGCCCAACCCCGTTCCTGCAGATCTTCCGTCCTGTAGGTTTGCGTTCCGACCCTAACAAAGCACAGCTCATTCAACAGCTAGAGCAGGGCCGCCAAACCCTATTCTTGGATCTATCATCCTGTAGGTTTTCATTCCAACCCTAACATAGCACACCTCATTCAAAGGGTAGAGCAGGGCTGTCCAACCCTGTTCTTTGAGATCTACCTTCCTGTAGGTTTTCTCTCCAAAACTAACAAAGCACAGCTCATTCAACAGCTAGAGCAGGGCTGCCCAACCCTGTTCTTGGATCTATCATCCTGTAGGTTTTCATTCACCCTAACATAGACACCTCATTCAAAGGCTACAGCAGGGCTGCCCAACCCTGTTCTTTGAGATCTACCTTCCTGTAGGTTTTCTCTCCAACCCTAACAAAGCACACCTCATTCAAAGGGTAGAGCAGGGCTGTCCAACCCTGTTCTTGGATCTATCATCCTGTAGGTTTTCATTCCAACCCTAACATAGCACACCTCATTCAAAGGGTAGAGCAGGGCTGTCCAACCCTGTTCTTTGAGATCTACCTTCCTGTAGGTTTTCTCTCCAAACTAACAAAGCACAGCTCATTCAAGCTAGACAGGCTGCCCAACCCTGTTCTTGGATCTATACCTGTAGTTTCATTCCAACCCTAAAAGCACACCTCATTTTGTATGGACCCTGGCTCCTAGGCCTCAGACCAGTCAACAAAGAATGTAGGATAAAGAGAACGGGTGTGAAATGGGTAAGGAAAATGATACTACAGACTGCTCCCTATCTAGCCTTTTCAAATCTAACTGAAATCTGACTTGTCTTTGAAGTGTTACTGGGAGCGGGGCAGCTTTGAACACTAAACCTCAGGACAATTAGTCTGCAGTCTGAGAACCAGTAGTCCGAAAAGCAAACCCCCAACTGAGATTTACAATTCCGCCCAGAAGAGTACCTTCAAAAACAACAAAGGAAAAATAACTAGTGTGCCAATGGAAGAATTTGTAGTCCAGTTGGGAACGTTTTGAGAATCGGAATTGAATACGACGAGCGAACGGCCAAACACACAAAATCATGGGGCAAACAAACCCGGACGGTCTAGCACAAGAATTGGAGTCGAAGCGAACGAGTCAGTGGTCAAACACAAAGATCTAATCAGCAAACAAAGCAGAAGGGCTGGACGGGAATCGGAATCAAAAACAAAATGAGGTCAAATACGCCGAGTCAAACGATGCAATCGCTATGCACAAACACCGAGCACGATTTCGAAGAGCTAGTCTCCGCTGGTAGGTGGCAAAAGCCGCTTTTTTCCAAACAGAGTAACCAGAGATGGAAACGGCCAATCAAATGCTGAACCAGAAGAACGGAATACAACGAAAACAGAACTTAGGACTGGGGCCGTAACGGTCATTCACCGAGCTGCTAATTAGAAGAATCAGGTGACCTTTTTTAGGGTTGGAGTGAAAAACTTCAGAGCAGTAGATATCCAGGAACAGGGTTGGGTGGCACCTCACATTCGATGTTAGGAATTTGAGGTAAAACAAGGCATTTGTATGAATTTAGGGGCTGTTTTTGGTGTGATTTCAACAGGACTTCCAGAATAATGCTTCCTTTCCAGTGTATTGATGTGCAATAAACACAGGCCTGAATTGTCCATAGCCTGCATCCTGTAAAATATAAGACAGATTAATCATATAAGTTTCATAAAATAAGCCATCTGGAGCCTGAAAGGAACTCAACAAATAGGCAGAAGCATTTGCTGAAAAAACAAGAACAAGAAATGTCAGCAGAGACTCATAATTAAGTCTTTTTTGGGGGGGATAAAATCACAGATCGATGAATTAATCAAAAAATGTAATAATACTTTGGTTGCCTGGAGGATAGTTGTGTCACAGTTGCTCATATATATATATATTTTTTTTTTTCTGTTTTAAGAGTCCATGAACGGGTCATTCAAGTTTAATGCCACTGAGTCCAGGAACTGTAAAAAGTTTATAAAAGGAAGACTCAGATGTCCACAGATTGATTTTATTTCTCAGCAGCACTAACAATTCTGAGAGTAAGATAAAAGCGGTGCAGTTTTCTCTGTGAAATAGCTCAGGTGGATTGCTAAATTGTTAGGGTTGGAGTGAAAACCTGCATCTCCAGGAACAGGGTTGGTTACCACTGACGTAGAATGAATCATGCTGTAATTTTGATGGTTGGCTTAAGTATTAATACATCTCTGTTTATATCCACTGTGTGTGACTGAGCCGAGCCAGGCATTCTGTCACTTGTGCCATAGTTACATTATCCATTGCGTTATGAAAGAAAGTGATCTGTGCATTAAACCTACAGTAGACTATTTTTACAGTTCTGGCCACGAGCGGATGAAGCTTTTTTTTTTTCCCTCCCTTTGTATTTTACCGATGTCAATCGTCCAATGAGAAATGAGGAAGTAAATCTGGGCTTAGCCTTAAAAGCGTGGCCGGGAAGGATGATAAGTTAAGCAGTGGGACTGCACATCGCTGTATGTCTGCTACTTGGAATGTTCTTTGAACGAACATGGTTTTCATCCTGTTCGACGTGGTATGTGAATTCCTAATTTATTCACAGATTTTTTTCTTCCGATTTTGACAATGAATGAGAGAGCAGTGTAGCCCATCTCATCTTTTTAACCCTTTGAAGAGTGGTTTAATTTGGAATTTATTTTATTTTATTTTTTCAATATTCTGTGTTCTAGAACTGCGTTGCTCTCAGTTTTCAGCAGTGATCGTTACATCATCATTAGAATTTGCAGTTAAGAACATTCTGATCACATATTTATTTAGAATTTTCAGTTAAGAACATTCTGATCACATATATATTTATTTTTTTTATTTAAACGTTTGTTTTACCAGGAAGTCCCATTGAGATCAAAATCTCTTTTACAAAAAGAGATCACGTGTCATCTCACACCTGAAAGGGTTCATTCGGAGCAAAATTACAGTATCTGCTAGTAACATTTATTTTTGAAACTGTTTAGAAACTGCCGTCCTACACTGCTATTTTACCTTTCACCATGTGCATAAGTAACTCCCCCCCCGCCCACTCGTGTGCAGTGCACTGCGATGAACTTTGCGGTTTGATGTTGAGCGGATTTGACTGAAGAAACATGACAGAGCACTGGTCCCCGTATGACACCGGGCTGTGCAATATTACATCTGACATGACCTCCTCTCCCCCCCCACCCCACAGCGATCGCACACATACCCCCCCATCCCCCCATCCACCTAACTCAGCACAGCTTTGACTACATTTCCCAGAAGCAAAGCGGGAAGCTTCACTTGCAGTGAATAAGTGCAGCATGTCCTGTTACCTGTAGTTCTTCTCAGTAAACTCGTAGGCTGTGTCCAAATCAGCACCCTTGCCTACTGTTGAGTATTGTTGTTGAGTACACTGTGTGAAAAAGTTAAGTTGGCAAAATTTTCTTTAAATGTGGTGTACTTCTCTGTTTCAGTTCTCTGCTACTGAATTTGAGCATCCCTCAATTTCAGTATTACTATATAAATTGTTCCCTTATCCAGGGAATAATACACAATTCAGACACACTATAAGCTATACAAATAACACTGTATACTTAATTGCACATAATATACAATTCTCATCATTCAGAAAGTGTTGAATAAACTGCTGTATTTGTGCATATTTTGTGGATGACTGCAATATTCTAAGAGAGATAGGCTGTGCCTCTCATCGATCGAACCACGAAGATCGAAGTTCACACCTAACAGATCACGTGTATTTTCTCTAAGTATATTAATGCAGAGGCCTGGATTTGATCAATTTTTGCCTTATAGTGCATTAGATTACATTAGATCATACTTTATTGTCTGCATTTGAGTGCTTTTATATTTATTTATTACATTACATTACTGTTATTTAGCAGACACTTTTATCCAGACCCAACTTAATTTAATTATTATTTTTTTTAATACACATCCATTCATACAGCTGGAACCTGCAACCATTACTGACTAAACTGCCATCCCAGTTTTGTAATTAGTTTGTCTGTTGTTTCTGAATTCCTGATTTATGTGTCTGTGAGGACAAAAAATTACCATATAAGCATTTATTGGTGCACTGTATCAACATCAACGCTTAATCCTGGCCAGACTGTATAAACTTATCGACCTTATCAAATTAAATGAAATTAATTTTATTTGTTTCGCACATTTTCCAGAAAACTGTCACAAAGATGCTTTACAAAGTAGCAGAGCAAAACCCGGGCCTGAACCCCCAAATAGCAAGTACATGAGGGGGAGAGAACCCTCAAACGGTGGCGAGGAAAACCTCCCAGATGGGAAGAATTCTTGAGAGGAACCCGGCTATAGAGGGGGAGCCCATCCTCCACTGGCCGGCCCAGTGTAAAGTAGTGGTAGTATTTATGTAACAGAAATGCAATAAGGTCTATCATAACAAATAAATGGTAAATGGACTGCATTTGTATAGCGCTTTTATCCAAAGCGCTTTTTACAATTGATACCTCGCATTGACCAGAGCAATTAGGGGTTAGGTGTCTTGCTCAGGGACACTTCGACACGCCCAGGGCGGGGGATCGAACCAGCAACCCTCCGACTGCCAGACAACCGCTCTCACCTCCTGAGCCATGTCGCGTAAAATGGGTTGAGCCGGTTACAGCTGATGTAATAGTAGACATGGCCTTAAAGCTGATAAATACCAAGTGACTCAGCCACCCATTTTACGTCTGCGGTACCTCTGTGTTTGACCGCAGCATAAGCATCCAATATCTGTCCTCATTAATTTGCTGTGTGATGTGACCTGTTTTTTTGTTTTTTTTTCTCTCTTCTCTGCTTTCATTTCAGTCAAACCGACTGTAATCCACACGGACATGTTTGTTAACAGCATTGGTCCGGTAAATGCTATTAATATGGTAAGTGAATCCCACCTGACTGTGGCACTTAATTGTACCTGATTGCGGGGAGACTGGAGGTTTGGTATGGCTCATTGTCTCGTCATCAGGGGTTTTCCTTTTTCGACTGTAAAGTGGCATTTTAACGATTAGAGCTGGATCACTTAACGTCCCTCATTAACTCAAATCCAGTTTCTCCCACAAAAAAAAAGAAAAGAAGTTTTGTAACTTGAACGCGGACGCTAGTGTCCCTAGCGACGGACCAGTCTGTCTTTTTCTAATGTCCATAATTAAGTTTCATTCCCCTGTTTACTTTAAACTACTGCAAGTGGAAGTTCAGAACACGTTTATTTTTATCATTCTGTGATTCGCTAGTCTTTTCTCGATAAATTTTGTGGTGGATAAATTTCCGAGGATAGCACTGTCTCCTCTCAGCAAGAAGTTACCCAGCTCCAATCCCGACCGAGGGCCTTTCTGTGCAGCGTTTGCATCTTCTCCCTGTGTTCGCGTGTGCGATTGCATGTTCTCCCTGTGTTCGCGTGTGCGATTGCATCTTCTCCCTGTGTTCGCGTGTGCGATTGCATGTTCTCCCTGTGTTCGCGTGTGCGATTGCATGTTCTCCCTGTGTTCGCGTGTGCGTTTACATGTTCTACCTGTTTGTGTGTGCGATTACATGTTCTCCCTGTGTTTGTGTGTGCGTTTACATGTTCTCCCTGTGTTCGCGTGTGCGTTTACATGTTCTCCCTGTGTTCGCGTGTGCGTTTGCATGTTCTCCCTGTGTTTGCGTGTGCGTTTACATGTTCTCCCTGTTTGTGTGTGCGATTGCATGTTCTCCCTGTGTTTGTGTGTGCGTTTGCATGTTCTCCCTGTGTTCGCGTGTGCGTTTGCATGTTCTCCCTGTGTTTGTGTGTGCGATTGCATGTTCTCCCTGTGTTTGCGTGTGCATTTGCATGTTCTCCCCGTGTTTGTGTGTGTTTCCCCCGGGTACTCTGGTTTCCTCCCATAGTCCAAAGACATGCAGGTTAGGCTAATTGGAGTGTCGAAATTGCCCATAGCCATGAGCGTGTGAGCGAACGGTGTGTGGGAACCCTGTGATTGGTGACCTGTCCCCGGTGTATTCCTGCTTCTCGCCCACTGCATGCTGGGATAGGCTCCAACCCCCCTGTGACCCTGTCCAGGAACAAGCACTTTAGAAAATAGACGGAGGGATTGAGTGTTTGTGTCCTATTTCCATTCCTTTTTGAGAATGTCTGCTGAATGTTACTTGAGACAAAAAGTAAATAAATAAATACATTTGTTCAAGTTATATCGCTCGGTGACACTGGAGTGAACCCCTCCTTCCTTTTCCCAAGGAAATGCTAACATTTTCAGTTTTGTTTTGGCTAATTGTTTTTTGTTCAACTAAAAACGGATCTTATAGCAAGTGTGGAAAGATGACTCGGTAATCTGCTTCAAGAGGCTCCATCTATTTGCAGACAGAAGATGGAAGCTAAGCCCAGGGACTGGTGGACATACGGAGATTAGTCCAGTTCATTGTAATATTTAAAGCCTGACATTTTGGCATGAAGGATTGGCTTATACTCTGTATGGGCAGCAAGATTTGATGAATTGCGAATTCGAACATTTTGTTTGTAAAGGGCCTGAGTTTAAAGTCGGGGGGAACATTTCGATGTTTAGGGATTTCCCCGGCGGTGTTGGGATTCAAGGTGTGTAGATGCGATGGTGTGGCTGTTTTTTTTTTTTTGTCCTCTCCTAGATGCGTTTTGTGTACGGCACAGTGGTGTATATTCTGGTGTATTGTTGGGCTAAGCTCTGTGGAAATGTAAACTGCTCACGCCTCTCGTCTGCGAGGGTACGAGGACACACAGGTCGCCTCTCTGTCCCCACTTCACTTCGAACCTCGGGCCTCAGCTGTTTAATGGAGCGAAAAAGTGGGCGGGAAAAAAAAAGAACAAACAAACAAACCGAAAGGTTCTACTCTGTCCTCGATGTACGGAATGGGCGTTTGTAATTTCATCCCCAATTCCTACCGTTTGAGCAAAACGAGGAACACGGCGATGTCTGTTTTTCAGAAGTGCGGACACAGCCCGCCAAGAGAGGTCACAAAGATTATGCTTTTTTTAAATTTATTTTTTATTTTTTATAAAGCAAAAGGCGCACGCACACGCCCGGATCGCTGCTAAACCTTTAATTTTGAGGTTGAGTGCCTCAAGATCGCCCGGTTCAGCGGCGATATTTAACCCAGACAGAATCCCGCGGAGCGCTCGCGAACCAAACGCCCATTATTTAGCGCCGTACGGCGATGTCCACCCCGCGGTACGGCGGCCGCCCCGGAGATATCGTCTGGCAACGGACGCCCTAAAATAGCTTCAACGCGCCCTTTCCTCTCTCTCTCTCTCTCTCTCTCTCTCTCTCTCTCTGTCTCTCTCCCTCTCTCTCCCTCTCTCTCTCCCTCTCTCTCTCTCTCTCCCCTCTCTCTCTCTCCTCTCTCTCCTCTCTCTCTCTCTCCCTCTCTCTCTCCTCTCTCCTCTCTCTCTCTCTCTCTCTCTCTCTCTCTCCTCTCTCTCTCTCTCTCTCTCTCCCTCTCTCTCTCTCTCCCTCTCTTCTCTCTCTCTCCCTCTCTCTCTCTCTCTCTCTCCCTCTCTCTCCTCTCTCTCCCCCTCTCTCTCCCTCTCCCTCTCCAAACAGGAGTACACCATCGACATCTTCTTCGCGCAGACCTGGTACGACCGGCGGCTGAAGTTCAACAGCACCATGAAGGTGCTCCGGCTCAACAGCAACATGGTGGGCAAGATCTGGATCCCCGACACCTTCTTCCGCAACTCCAAGAAGGCCGACGCCCACTGGATCACCACGCCCAATCGCATGCTGCGGATCTGGAACGACGGCCGGATACTCTACACGCTCCGGTATAATCCAGGCTAAAAATAGCCCTCGCTGCTGGGAATGCATTAGGAGCGGCGGAGTGTGGTGGGGGGTTTCTGCAGAGTAAAATAAATAAATAAATAAAATAAAATAGTGAGTGTGGGGGTGGGGAGTGGGGAATGTGTGCTGAGTTTTACTCTCAATGCAGCTTCACAGCACGGCATGCTGTGGTCTTTGATCACATGAGAAGGGTTCGCCTTTTTTCGTTTTTGTTTCGCGATTGCGTTTTGTCTGCTGGCGATCGCCACAATTTGGTGCCATTGGAGAGAGCTGAGACGCAGCCAAAGCTGAGGAGTGTTTGAAATGTTTTGCCGCGCATTTGGAAGCATATTCTCTGCACGGGTCTAAGGGAGAGGAGTTCGGTAGAGATCTGAAGGCTGATTGATATTCCTGCAGTACATGCCCACAGTTCATTAATTTTTTATTTTCTAACAACTTCGGCTCGACCGATAGCTTTTAATTGTGCCGTGACAATGGCGAACAGGGTATTACATGACACTGATGAAAATGCGTTGACAGGGAATTAGACTTTTTTTTTTTTTTTTTTTTTGGGTTGCTAATTAAAAGCAATGATGATAATTGTGCCATTAAGAAAGGTCATTCTTCTGCCAGGGTTGATTCTTCAGAGAGAGAGAGAAAAAAAGCCTGACTCAGTTTCTTCTTTGGCAGGCGTTCCCTGCTGAGTTTATTCAGGATGGGATTCTGCCGAACAGCCGTGTTGGGGAGGAAGAGGGGGGCGTTGAGGGAGCTTACAGAGATGGGCAGCAGTTGTGTGCGTTGGGCAATGGTTAGGGAAATAAGTCCCATGCGTGGTTATGTTTTTTTTTTTTTTTGCTTGAACAGGTTACCTGAACTGTTTCATGATTCATCCTCCTGTTCTCATTACTACCACTCTGCGTGAATATTGAGTAGCATTCATATGTATTCTTGTGTATTCACTGGTTATGCATTGCTAGGTGAATTATTGCATAGGTTAATACAGTAGCATTCTGATGTATTCTGTGTATTCACAGGTTATGCATTGCTGTGTGAATTATTGCGTTGGTTAATATAGTCGCATTCACATGTATTCCTGTGTATTCACATGTTATGCATTGCTATGTGAATTTTTACTAAGGCTAGCCTTTAATTGAGCCGTATTCTCTCGTAGCGCATCCTTACCTGAGCTCCACAACGTGGTACCCGCCTTGTTTGTAGTGACATCGAGCAGTGCGCTTAACTGACACTTCATGCGACTTCCTGTCCTGGGGTTCTCAGCTGTAAGTCTGGCCCATATGCTTCCTTCTGCTTTTCCCCATCATTGGAGCCAGATTACCTATGCGGTGCTAGCGGTCTGGTTCGTGCACGTCCGATAGCACAACTTATGACCTATCTTACCTATCATTTAAGAGCCATTGTAATCTGATCATCATGTGGGCTTATAGACATTCGTCCCTGTGCTTTTTGTCATATTTGATAGTGTTTGTAGGTTGTACTACATCGTACCGGAATGAAACCAGCTAAACTGACTCACTGTCCCATGTGATCACCTGAGTAGTACATTCTGTTTTTCAAGTCTAAGCAGGTCCAGAACTCCTGCTTTCAGTTACCAGCCGTCGTGACATCAGCATAGAATGTGCTAGACCTCAATATGCTGGATCACCCTCGAAGTTAAATTATGGTGTGTGGGTTGGTTTCTCTGTTCCCGACACGACAAGTGTGCGAGCCGATAGGATCGAGCAGATCAATCCTGTCTTCTGAAAATTTGGGTGGGCGGGGAGGAGGGGGTTATTATGGTAATCAGGCTGTTAGGGAATTGCAAACACGCCGTAGGAAAGACGCCAGAGGAAATTTCTCCCAACAGCTTCTGAGAGAAACCAGAAAGAAAGGGAATTGTGTCCCTAAAAATAGTAAAGAAAAAAAAATGCATTAAAAATGTATGGAAAGCGTTGGATGTCGTCCTCCCGCTGAAATGAGTTGAAGTCTGCAGGCGGTGTTCCTGAATACTGCATGGAGGCACAGGCTCTCCTGTGCATGTCCCTGTCCTGCAGTGAGTAAATCCATGCATTCGCAAACCGGTCTGTTGGAGGACCGCGTCGGCGAAATGCACTCATTCTTCAATAAGGGGAAAAAAAAAAAAAAAAAAAAATCTAATCAATAATTCATTCTGAAATTGTTCCATCTTGAAAGATGGAAAGCATGTTCATGTAGACGGGGGGGGCGGTGGGGGGTGAGGGGGGGATAAAGAATAGAACCTGCTATCACCTGCCATAACGTTTTTTCATGGAGATCCGTCAGCCCCCCATTACGGAAAAAGCCTCTGGGCTGTTCAATTAGGGAGCCATTGTGCGGACATTCCGAAGTTTGTACTGTGCAGTAGTGCCCTAATTAGCCCTGCCTGGTGGATTCCTCTGCTCAGGGCTGGGCTGAAATCAGATGGAGCTGACTTGGGGTCCCTCATAATTAGGGGCTTTAGTTAGCATTGTGGGATTGCTCTTGCATTGTGGGATTGCTCTTGCGAGGTCCCGGCGTTCTCGGACCTGTTTGCCGAGCGCACGGCCCGTCGTGTTCTGTGGCCCGGTCGGCCATTTGGAATGCCAGCTAAATTCGAATTCCACGCAGTGACAGGGCAGTTGAGATCAGTGAGGTGAGGGGTTGGTTGGGGGGGGGGGAGGGGGGATGATGTTGAGTCATTAATTATAATCTTGGAAAATTCTCGGACTAAAGGTCTGTCCCTTCCCCCTCCCCCTCCCCCCCCCCCACACACACATCATCACCACCGCTTCCCTCTCTCCCTCCCTCCCTCCCTCACCCCTCCTTCCAGATGGTTACCCCAAAGAGGAGATCATCTACAGGTGGAAGCGGAGCTCGGTGGAGGTCGGGGACATCCGCTCCTGGAGGCTGTACCAGTTCTCCTTCGTGGGCTTGAGGAACACCTCAGAGATCGTGAAGACTGTGTCTGGTACAGTAAACCACTCCTTTTGTGCATATCCACATTTCTATTCTCTGCTAATTCAATAACTCAAATAACGTATCGGTTAACGCATAATAGGGTCCATTAAATTCCACAGTGCTGTTATTGAAATTAAGACATAATGTATTTGCTGAATGAAGATGTTATGTTTTATTGTACGTGTTAATCGATTCTCAAAGTAAGTCATTTTACTGAAGATAACATTTTACCGATTAAAAAAAAAAAAAAAATTGGCTCATCATTTTCCCCATATGAAAATAAAAAGAAATAGCAATCGCGTACATAATTATATTACTGCAAAATCAAACTGAATTGAGGTCAGAAGTTGACTGTTGCATTTTTGCGCTGGGTTGTTCTGTAGATGGAAAGCTGTCTGCTTCACCGTGGTTTCTTTTGCAGCGTGTATCATGTGTATTGTCTTGTATCATGTGGAATGGCGTTAGGTTTTCTAGACAGTATGTGGCTTTTTGTGGCTGCTCCCTACTACAGTAGCGACTGATATAAAATAAAACCACGGCTTTGACCTACACTCTCATAATTATGTTCCTTAACATTGCGGGGTGTGCCAAGAAAACAATCAAAATGCCTCTGGAAGGAAATTTATGCACCAGGATTCAAGGGGCCGGTCCATAAATCATGTGTGCCAAATCAGTCAGTGTAAAAGGAGACACTTTTTCGCACATTTGTTTTCTTGATGGACCTGACACAAAAGAGACATTATGGGTTTCCATTATCATAACTGTGACAGGCAACCTCTCGACTTCTTCTGCGAAAATGCAAATTAAAAAAGATGTGCTTTAAAGATGTGCCATTTGTTTAAGATGATTGCTGAAATGATTATTGATTGAGGGAAGGCGTTTTCTTTTTCTTTTTTTTCTTTTTTTGGCTGCAGTTCAGTCTTTTTCAAGATTTCGGTTTTTTCCCCTTGTGCAAAACTATGAAGGAATGATCTCCACCTTGGTTACTGTAGGTCCTCAGCTAACTATGACCGAGAGTCCACAGCAGAAGAAAGTGACTCTTCTCGCTTCAACAGGGTTAAGAGTGAGTGCAAATTGGTCATGTCCGCTGATATCTCCCTACTGTTAGTGCCTACCTACAAGTGTTACCCCTAGCTTAAACACAGTCTACCAGCTCTGATCAGTGAGAATTACACCTGTGAGTTAGCAACGGGCTCGCTAGCTCACCTGTGTTTCTGTAACGGGCTGTCGGGCACATGGGTGTGTAAGTGTGTGGGTGCGACTGGCAAGTCAGTGTCCAGAGGGACCTTGGTTCCAGATCTCTGAAGAAATAATAGGAAAAAATAATAAGGATGTTGGGGGGGGGAAAGAAACCACTATTTTTACATTCTGAGGGCAGTTAGTGTAGTGTCATCTTCCCTGAATTATCACCCTGGTCGGGCACACACTTTGTTGTGAAAGGCACAGCATAGGCTTGAGGATCATAAAATGGCGCCGGTATTCATAGCGAAGTAGCCACGACGTTAAATTAGCAAGAAAGCCTAGCGAGCCTTTAGCGAAATATACTGTAAATTTATGTCAGGCAGCCTCTGTTAACCCTGTGCACACACAGGATGTTTAAAAGCTTTTCCAAATGATTCCAAATGTCATGTGCAAATGCGAATCGTGATCCTTATTAAAACTGCCGGCAGTGCGTTTATTCTTTGATTAAAAATACCGAAGTAATAATAAATTCTGGCTTGTTTCTCGCTATTGGCTGGGAACTGCCATAAGAGAATTAATTGTTTGTGAGCACAGGATCATGGGATAAGTGATGCATGATACTTAGGCACACTGCCCAGAGACTTATGTTAGGGCTCATAGCCTAAAGGTTGCAGGTTTGATTACCCTTCAGAAAGGTACTTAACCTCATTGTGTAAAATATGCTACACGTTTTGGGATGGAGGAAAAGCGTAGTGTTTTTGGTTACTGTACATGTCTGTTGTGCAGTAGGCCTGGTTGTCGTGGTGAAGGATAGCTTTCATAAACAAAAAAAAAAACAACCAAGAGCGGTTTTCACAGGGAAAAAAAACGAAAAAACAGACCATTGCTCAATGCTTGACAAGTTATTTCCTAACCTATAATTCTAATGCATTTTATATTACTTTTGTCCACTTTTCCGTCCCCCGCCCCTCCTTCCTCGAACCCGCCCCCACCACCCCGAACCGGCCCCCACCACCCCCGAACCATTTCGGTTTATTGTGATTTATACTGGCACTCTGCCCCTTGGCAAAGACCGAAGAAATGCCGCACCATCTGGTCGGCCGTGCGCTTCGCCCACGGAGTCGATGGCTGCTCTCGTCCGGGCGCTCGGCTCTCTGGGTCCTGTCCTAAGTCGCTCCTCCGCGTCGCCCCGTATCGCTGTCACGTCACGGCCCGCGTCGAGAGTGACGGAGCTGCTCGCCCGCCCGCCCCCGCCCACCCCCGCCCGGGTCTGGCTGGGACCGAGCCGCTAACGTAGCGATCCCTTTCGTCCTTCCTGCCGCCGTCGGTGGGCGGAATGGCGCCGCCCGTCCAGGGGTTTCCGCCGGGTCGAACCATTTTTTCCTGGAGGTCGGGGTGGGGTGGTGGAGGAAGAAGAGAAAGCGAGGAATAACCGCGAAACCTTCGGACTCGCCGCGAGGCGTTTTGAGGAGATGCAGACTTTCTCCCGCCCCTCCCCCCCCCCCTCCGCGTGCTCGCGAACGACGCCTTCGCGACCGCTCTCTGATGAGGGGCACGTGGGTAAACTGCGAGACCTTCGCATCAACAGCATCTGCCAGCTGGCAGATCAAAGCGGATCAGGGATATTGCGGGGGGGGGGGGGGGAAGGAGGGGGGGGGGCTCCATCTTCCATTAAGTTAGATTCCGAACGTGGGGCCAGCAATTTTGTCGGTATTCATATTAATCACCGCCATTGTTGGCACGGACCTCCCGTTTTTTTTTGGTTTTTTTTACTGCCCCTCTCCTAAGCATATTAACAGAACAAATGAGTCGAAATGCGCTTCTATCCGCGTCGAGCCGACTTCATCGCCTGCAAAGCGATCGCAGTTTTGATCCTTATTTCGCTAAAAGATCTTCCGTATGCGAACTGGGCTTGTCTTGTTTAGAGATTATATGGAATACGTGCACTCATATTTACGGAGAGCTATTCTTAGAGTGACCTTCTTGATTGGCTCGGTTGGCTTTTTTTCTTCTCCTGTTTTTTTTTCCTTTTTTTTGTCCATGTGCGTCGGCCTGTGTGATTTAGCCCGAGCCGAGACGGCCTGGGGTCGCATCGGGCTTCCCTCTCTGGCTACGGTAGCCCTCGGCTTTCAGGTTCAGGTTGGATGTTTGACAGCAGAGGTCTGGCGGCGTAGCGGATGAAAGGAAGCAGCCGAACGCCACGGCGGGGCGCGCGGGAGCCCCATTCCCGCTACGTCAGCTAATTCTGCAATTCCGACGTCCGCCGTGAACGAGAGATGTTCTGAGCGGACTCGACACGACTAACGAAAAAAAAAAAGAAACGAACAGCGAACATCAGTTCTGTCCAGAATATTTCTTGGTAAATGTTCAACTCTATGCTATATCCCCCCCTTCCCCCCTTTCTTGAATTCCCCCTTTGGGCCCTTGGCTGTGGTATTGTCTCTCGGTTTCCTCCTGTAATTCTGCAAAGGTTGCTGAAAAATATACATTCCGCCCGCTCCATTAAATGGACGGGTGGATCCGGAATCCGCGGGTGTGCCGCGAAGTGTGTAACTCAGTTTAAGCCGAGGCAATCCACTTAAGGGAGGGAAGGGGGTTACCTCCAGCAATATTGTGAGTTTCGCTGGACGGTTAGCGGATCTCAGGAGGAGGAGGGAAAGGAGCGAAAAACACTGCAGAGTCATCAGTCAGGAGCCTGGAAGGTGGGTGTGTCTGCGGGATGGCCGGGGATCGGATGTGTCTGTGGGAAGGCCGGGGATCGGATGTGTCTGTGGGAAGGCCGAGATCGGATGTGTCTGTGGGAAGGCCAGGATCGGATGTGTCTGTGGGAAGGCCAGGGATCGGATGTGTCTGTGGGAAGGCCGGGGATCGGATGTGTCTGTGGGAAGGCCGGGGTTTGGATGCATCTGTGGGAAGTCCGCAGGATTGGATGTGTCTGCGGGAAGGCCTGGGGATCGGATGTCAGTGCGGTGTCAGTGAGTCGGAAAGGCAGAGAGAAGCGGCGGCTTTAGTGTGGACTAAAAGTGGCGGTGTCAAAAATCTTCTCCCAGGTGGCGGTTTTTGAAAATAGCGCATAAATTATTTTAGCATTTTTTGAGAAATGGCAGTCAAGGGGAGGCCCCACGGGGGAGGTGGGAAATTATAAATATGAACGAGCCAAATGCAACACTGAGTGAAAGGACCTGACATTTAGTTCCGTGTCAGCACGGTACCTCGGTGAGCTCCTCGGCGCTGCATAGACTTTAAAGGGATTTGAAGATTGTTGTTTTTTCTCTCTCTCTCTAAAGCGAAGACCTAATTTCTATAATAAGAAGTGATCTTTGAACTGTTATCCCTGCCAAGACTCTCTATGAGCAAGAGGAGGAACTGAAGCTATGAGTCACAGGCAGAATCCCTTCTGGGGACTTAAATAGCAATTCTCCTTCCTTCTTTTTCAGTCCCGGTTTGACAGAGTAATAGGACTGTAATTAACACCTGGACCTGCGCTGCTCCTGATAATCCAGAGGACAACCGTTGCCTCGGAAGAGCGACTGGTTGTTTTTTCCTCTTCATTAACCGCCACCTGCACTAAGAGTTCCCGTCTCTCCTGAGGGAATGAGGGCTTACGCCAACCTGCCCCCCCCCCCACCCCCTCACGAGTTTGCAGCGCAAAAAAAAAACTGTTATGGACAACCATTCTGCCATTCGTCGATTCTATTTATACTGTTGGATGGGCGTGCATTCTAGCACCTTAAAATAAAACACTCAGAGACACTTGGTGCAAACGCCATTGTCAGGTTTTTGGAGAGCGCAGACAAGCATGTGCTCTCCTCTGAAGCATGTGATGTCAGGTGCCTCTTCTTCTTAGCACGTCGCGGTTTGCGAGTCAGGCACGTCACACGTGCAGCTCAGCGGGCAAATTCGCAGGCCAGCCGGTTGACCAGCAGGGGTTGCTGGAGTGCGACAAGGTGATTTCATCCTCCCATCTCTGGAAGACTCTGGTTGGCCGGTTGGGCGTTGCCGTACCAGGGCTGTTGGCCACAGATGGCACTGGCAAGGTCCAGATTTGATACCAGACCACCGGACCCATCCATGCACTAGAACAGAGCCTTAACAGATACTAGACCGTGGGGCCCATCCATGCTCCAGAACAGAGCCTTAACAGATACCAGACTGTGGGGCCCATCCATGCACTAGAACAGAGACTTAACAGATACCAGACTGAGGGGTCCATCCAGGCACTAGTACAGTGCCTGAACAGATACCAGACTGAGGGGTCCATCCACACACTAGAACAGAGACTTAACAGATACCAGACTATGGGGCCCATCCAGGCACTAGAACAGAGCCTGAACAGATACCAGACTGTGGGGCCCATCCAGGCACTAGTACAGTGCCTGAACAGATACCAGCCTGTGGGGCCCATCCATTCACTAGCACTAGAGCCTTGGCAGGATTAGCACCTAGCAGCTTCTTTCCAAAGCTTTGTTTTAACAGTAGTGCCTATCAGAGATTCCTGTCCACTTCAGTGTATTTTTTTTTAAGCGTATAAGACCATGTAATGATGAGCATTTTATGTTTGAAGTAAGGGCTTCAAGGATGGGCTAACGGTCGCCCCCTGTTAATTATCCGATAATTATGCCCCCCCCCCCCTCCCCCAGCTGCTCTCAGACACCGGTCCACAGTAGTGTTGAAATGTTTCGAGTTGCACGTCACGTCGCCCGTCATGAAAACAAGCCAAGGGGCGAGCGCTCGAAAACGGCCGCAGGCATCTCCCGACAGCCACTCTGAGAGCCCGCGGGCTGGAGCGCGCCCGGGCTTCGACAGCCCATAATCAAATCTGAGCGGCGGTACGGCGACCGCGGCGTCTGCCCGGAAACCCGCTCCGGAAACCCGGCCTCGTATTTCACAGAGACAAGTGCAGTCCGGTTCACTTTACTCTCCTCTCTCCTCTCGGGTGCCTAATTGCCCTTATCTGCTCGAGCCGGGATCGCTCGCGTCCGGCGGCGTATTGACTTCCAGACGGCGAGACTCTCACCCCCCCGAGCACAGGTGAGCGAGGCGGACGCAGGGATTGGCCACGGAACAGATAAAGTAAATATTAAAACAAAGGGAAGATGGCAGCCAATACATTATTATTTTTGAGATCCTCTTGTCTTGCCATTTACATACGGTATCAAATAATCTTTTTGGTATTGTACTGTATGTCAGTGGGCAAATGAGAGAGCTCAAGTTAAAATAAAAATCGGTTGCCATTTTTTTTTTAGAGTACATTTTTGGAATGGAGCTGTCTATTTTTGGAACAGAGCTCCATGATTCAGTAATGGTCTTTACCAAAATGCTACTGTTTCGCATTTATATTTTTCAGATCTTTCTCTCTCTTTGCTTTATATTAAAACCGTGACAACGAGTCAGCTCCCAAGAGCCCAAATGATGAACACTTATTGCGCAGCATTAAAGTTTTACAATTTTAGGAGCCAGAACAGATTCATAAAAGGACTTTCTCGTGCCCACGTTAGAGACATATTGAAACACCTACACTGACAATATCTGTGTGATTTATTGCCAATCAAAGCCAAAAATAAAAAATTTAAAAAAGTCTTTGCAATGACATTTCAAGGAGGGAGGTTATTAAACAGACAGGAGACGTATGCATCACACTTTCTCCTTTAATTTCGGGATGCACATTTGCCAGCGTCTCAACGCTATTACCAAAGCGACGTACAGTAAGTGCATACCGAAGGCCATTGGAACAACTACAGAACGCAGGTCTGATAAGCTGCAGTACTCATTATGTAACAAGTTATTCATAGCCACGAACACATTAAGTCCAGTTTACACAGTAAACATTGCTCTATGACCTAAACTACGCTCAGTCAAACTAGGAGGCATGACAAGCGACAACATCGCGATAATGATACAAAGTATAACATAGGTGTTGTTTATCGTATAAGCGGATGTTATGACGTGATCTGCGGCGGTACGTCTGTAAAACACAGGCAGGCCTAGCAGGCTCAGACCTGAGGACTCTGGAATCCGGCCATCCTTCACGCGTCATCTTTGCGGAGAACGCGGAGCGACGCCGAACGCAGCATAGCGAGAGGCCTGTTGATCCGCTCCGCTAATTAGATCTCGTCTTTTTGAAATGCAGATTGTCTTATTTTCGCTCGGTAAGCACAGCGGGGGGGATTAGCGTTTGCTCATCAGCGCGCTGATTGTTCCCCGAAGATAAGCCTCATCCAAAACCAGTCAGAACGGACGGGAAAAATAAATAAGTGAATAAATAAATTATTTTTTTATTTTTTTATTATTAATTTTTTTTATTTGGTATTAGGCCAGGCATTTAATAGAGCTCTGCTTGGTTATGTAAGCAGGATGAGTTACTACCTGTTCCATAACATGTATAAATAAATGCTCACAGTGTTGGAACAGAATGGATAAGCTAATAAGCAGAAGATGCGAGGTGACTGGTTCACTCTGAAATGAATTTCTGCGACAAAGACCGAGCCAAATCCGGTTTAGTGAAAATGCCGATAACAGCCTAAAATTTGGGCTTGTTTGGAATGTCCAATTCTTGTCCGTTCGTGCGCAGATCCCACAGCCAGTCCAGGACAGTGCAGTGTCACCAAATCACTTTATTGATCACATTGCAGACTGCAGTCTACACGACAAGACTAAGCTTGCATGGAGTGGAGTCAGAGGAAGACCTTTCACATGCAGCTTTAACATGCAGTCCGCAGGCACCCAGTTGACCAGCGGGGGTTGTGCTCGATAGCAAAGAAACACAGGCCCCTAAGCCGGCTGGACCCCTCACATACCTCGGGCAAAGAAATCGGTCGATAGCACATCACCCTGGGCACTGGCGCGGTCCGGATTCGATCCGAGGACGTGGGGCTCTTCCGCGCACCACAGCTCGGTGCCACCCGGCTGCTGTAAAATGGATTTCTTTTGAAGGTTTGTGTTCTCCCCGGTGCTGGACCCAGTTTATTAACGCGTCTGACAGGCTTGTGGGAAGTCTGAAGGAGCCGCACCAGCGCTGCCCATTAGAGGCAGGAATACGCTGCCGCACGCTCGGCTCTGTCTCCGAGAGTGACGGCTGACTTCCGCCGGCTGAGACCGTCCCGGGACCCAGGGACTCGTTACGGAGGTGGCGGGGGGAGCGCTCGGCCGCGGCAGATAATTATCGGGCGCTCTCGAAAACCGACACCCCGTCATTACCCCCGCGCCCCCCCCCAAAGACCCGGGGGAGTTTCGCTGTCCACCACCGCGCGGCCGTCCCGTAGCCGATGATGTCGTCCGCTACATCGCGGAGACGTGCTGCTTGTTCCCGGCTAACGGCGTGTCACCCCCATATCACCGCTATATTACCGCCATATAACCGCCATATTACCGCCAGGCGGCTCAGCGCAGCGGCGGCTTTTCCCCCGCGGTCAGCAGTGAAGGATTAACCGCGTTCCCCCCGGTGCCGGGCCCCCCCTCCCACACGCGAGTGTCCAACCCCCCCCCCCCCCCCACCCCGCTGCATCTGGAAAGCGATGCTGCTTCAGCGTTTTCCTGCTTCTCAGAGCGGCCATTTTACTCCGTGTTTACAGAGGCCGCAATCACATTACCGCAGAGCGGGGCGGGGCAGCGGCTTCCCTTACTGGTTTCATTCCCGGTGATGTAGCCGGGTCTGTCAAACCCGCCTGTCCCGCAGCTTTTTAGAAAAACTGCCGTTGAATGGATTATGTTGCCCCATAAGTCATTATACAGTTCCATAATGTTTTTTTTTTTTTTGTCAAACGGAAGATTAGAATGTTTGGGGTGCATAAGGAAAGAATGATGTGATAATTTACACATAAAATATGTGAGTATGTTGTGTTCTCTCTCAAAGCAGCTATTGTCGCGCACTGTGAAAGGTGCTTTATGGGTAAGGCCGAGAGGTAAAACCCTGAAAACTTATTTGATTGATAGCTTCCGAGGGGCCGTCATGAGGCGATTCGTCATAACCTGGGGTGGGTGCTCGGCATCGCGGGCCACCGCAGGCAGGGATATGGGGATTTCTGTCGATCCGACGTAGTTCCCAATCCTCATCCTGGAAAAAAAACGTCCCCAAAGATGTCCTAGGCGTGCCCATGCTTAATTTAGCCGCCTCTCGATCTGATTGTGGGCACGTGTGGCTTCCGTCAGGCGCGGCTGCGCTAGAGTAGTTATCCGCCGCACAAAAAAAAAAGAAAAACTTGACGGCCGCTCGTTTTTTTTTTCTCCCCCCCCCTCAGAGCCTTGCCCGCGAGCGTCTCAGAGCTCCCTCTGCCAGGAGATCTCATCTGTCAGTAATGAACACAATGGCGGGAACACATGGCGTGGGGTGTAGAAACGCCCGCCGTCCCTTTAATCTCTGCGGCGTGGGAACGCGCATTCCAGGACACGCTCCGGCGAGGGTCTTATTTAACCTAAATAAATAAATAAATAAATAAAAATAAATAAATAAATAAAAAATGCGCGAACAGGCCCCTCTCCGTCAGATGAGGGACGTGTGAGTCATTATGAACAGGCTCCGTAGCGGGAAGCCTGGGTCTTAATTAGAGGCTGCCGACAGACTCCAACCTCGTTTCCGCGCGGGGGACGGGTAGGGGGGCCAGGTACGGGGGGGGGTGGGGGACGGGCTGTGGAGGTAACGGCTCGATCATCCGGGCCACCGTTGCCGGGGCGGGGTGGGGCGGGGCGGGGCTCCAGAGGGGTCCGTAGCGACGGGTTCGGGGCCCCTGTGGCGGTAAGTCCAGCGGCGGCGGCTAATGGAGGATGCTAATGCGTCACGGGCGAGGCGCTGCTGACCGAGCCGAATTAGCACGTTAGCACGTTAGCCCCCATGGTGTTTCTCGTGGCGGGGGGGGGGGGGGGGTGTTGGGCTAATGCAATGTTAATAAAAAAACAAATGCTGCCCTTGCGGAAAGCCTTCCCGCGCTCATGCCATTATAAAAAGAGCACGGTCAGCAATAAAATAAGGGCATAACGAATTTCCGGGGGGGGGGGGGCAGGTGCACTGGTGTCAGGACCGCAAGCGAATAGGTTGATTAGGACGGCCTCACTCGTGGCCCATGCAACACGTAGAGTATGGGGGTGGGGGGGTGGGTTATGATACCATAATCATCATTTAACAAAATCATAAAGAAAAGCCACAGTCTTTTTTTTTTTTTTTTTCGCTTTTACATCGCAGCCACTAATCAACATTGTAGTGCACAGGCACAGCCAGCAGAGATCTAACAGAGCTGAACTCGGTCCTGCCAAGCAGAAAAAGCTTCGCATTTATAAATACACATTAAGAGGCACATGCCCCTAAGCCTGCTGCAGGAACATAACAGCATAATAACAGTTTCACAAACAGGGAGCAGGGCGCAGTATTGTAATTATTCATTAGTTTGAGGCAGAATAAATAGCGGCTTTACCTGACCAGGAGAGCCCGCACCCACCCCCGCCACCCCCCCCCCACCCCCTGGCACCATTCCTGAATCGGCGGTCCGTACCTGACGTGTTTATGACGCGGTGGAGGCACGGCTAATCCTTTCCGTATTTGGGCTGATCCCATCGACCGTAACCCCAACCCTGACGTGTACAGCGTCTGGATTGTGCTGCAGGGAGAACAGTTCCGGTTCTTTTTTTGGTTTTTTTTTTTGGGGGGTGGGGGAGGAGGACATCTGGTTTTCCCAGAAAAAAAAATGTTTTTGTTAGCGGCTCATGCATATGCATTTTTGTTCTTGAGCTGGTCACATTCTTTGGTCTCATTATTTTTTATTTTTTGCATTATAATGGTTGTGGATTGTGAGAAGGGGAGATGTGCACATTGATCGCATTATTGTGGACATGCATCAGATGTGGGTAAAGCATCAATGGTTTTGTGGAGAACGGCCGTGACTGCCCTACACACAGCCCTTACCTGAACCCCATTACACAAATTTGGGATCAGTTGGAAAGCCAACTGGGAGCCAGGCCTAATCGCCCAATCAGTGCCCAACCTCACTAATTCTCTTCTGGCTGAATGTCACTTGTGGTATGAATGTGTGTATCATGTTATATGCATATAGGCTGTATATCTGTGAGCAAGAGGCGCATTCTTGAAATAGGCTTGGCTGATTTCCTTTTATTTATGAATCATTTTGTATAATTATGAATTTATATGTTTTTTTTTTGTATCACAGTTGTCATTAGATAAGCCTGTAGCCAGTCACATTTGGGCCTTGGCTACCATGTGAATTATCATGCTCTTTACAGACACGTGTTTCGATCTATTTGAATGCTAGCCAGGAAGTGTTTTTTTCCCAGAAATAATCACTTATTATCACTTTTTCATTTTTCGTTTCCTCCCCTTTCCACCTCCTCCTCTGCTCTGTTCTTCAGGAGACTACGTCGTGTTGACCGTCTACTTCGATCTGAGCAGGAGGATGGGTTACTTCACCATACAGACCTACATCCCCTGCACCCTCATCGTGGTTCTGTCCTGGGTGTCCTTCTGGATCAACAAGGATGCAGTCCCTGCCAGAACATCGTTAGGTAAAATAAAAACTGCACCACCGCGCTTACAATTTCATCTACCGAATTAACCTTCTGAAGAGTCTTTTTTTTTCAGAATTTCAAGTCAGTGTTCTAGAACTCCATTGCTTTCAGTTACCAGTGGTGATTGTTACATCAGCATTAGAATGTTCAGTTAGCATCCTAATCACGTATACGTGATCTTGCACCTTGAAGGGTGATTGAAGGGGAGTTTTTAATGCAAAATAAAGTAATATCATCAGTATGTTCTTTTTTTTATTTCTTTTATTTCTTTATTTCTTTCAGTAACAATAACAACAAACCAAAGCTTGAAGAAATATGCACAATGGTGCTTGTCAGTGAAGCTTATAAGCTCCATTGCAGTTTATCGGTCTTCCTCGTTAATTGGAGAGGTTTAATGGAGCGAGAATGAAGGACTGGTGATTTTTAACGAAGCCAGCCCAGATTTATCTTAATAAGGCATTAATATGCAGCTCGGCACGTCTCCAGGCTCTGTCAGTATTTCAGTGCAGGTGTAACCTTAGCCAACGGCAAGAGAAGCTGAAGCCTTTTAAGGATTTGTGAGATACTGTGAGTGCCTTCAGAAAGGTCCATCATAGAGAACCTCTGCTTTTCATGAGTTCCCATTTACTCAGCCAGCGGCCTGAACCTCACCTTTCCGTACGGAGAGATGATCCAAGCCGGCTCTGCTCGAAAACAGTGGCCATTCTCATTTTACATTAACGCCATTTTTCACTGAGCAGCGGGACTAATTCTCCAACATAAATTATTGAGATAACGATTGTTGGGTAAAAGATTTCTTTCTGCATGAAAGCTCTCTTGTCCTTGTTATTTCTTCCGGAAATGATGCAGTACAAATCTTCCTGTTTTTATTAAAGTCATGTCAGGTGTGATGTTACCGTACAACATCGATATTAATTGACAACAGGCAATCGATGTTGAGTAAAATGGGTTATTTCCCCCGCCCCCCATGAAGATTATGACAAGGTAGTTCATGGGTAACCAGGGAGGATTAATGCTCGTGACATAAATCTTTAATCCCTAACGCCACCAGACAAAAGATCACCGCCATCTGACTCTGATCTGGATATTTACAACATCAATCTTGGGTGATGATGTCACTTTAGAACCTTACGCATGCAGTCGGTAAAGAGGGAAAACACGGAGTGTTGTAAATCACGCCGCGATCACATGGGGATTGGGCGGGGGGGGCGGGGGGGTGGAACAGGAGACCGTAATGCCCCGGCGGAAGCCCCTCGCGTGTGGTGGCGTGGAGGCTCTGCACCGGGTGCGTGAGAGTGTGTGTGTTGCGGAGCCATTTGTGCTGGCGGTGTGTGTGTGTGTGCGTGGCGATGTGTGTGTGTGTGTGTGTGTGTGTGTGTGTGTGCGCGCAGCGGTGTGCGTGAGAGTGTGTGTGTGCGTGGCGATGTGTGTGTATGTGTGGCGTGTGTGTGTGATTGTGTGAGTGTGTGTGTGGTGTGTGTGCGCGGCGGTGTGTTTGTGTGTGTGTGTATGTGTGTGTGTGAGTGTGTTTATGTGATTGTGTGTGATTGTGTGTGTGTGTGTGAGTGTGTGTGTGTGTGTGTGGTGTGAGTGTGTGTGTGTGGGTACGGTCAGCCTGTCTCCTCGAGCTGGCACATGCAGGGCTCCAGATGGCTTGCGGCTAAAGCCTCTCGGGCCGACCTCAAGTGCACAGGACTGTGGATCAGGAGGCCTTCGGCAGTTGGGCCACGTTCTCTCGGGGAAAAATTCACACCTCGTGTTTGTCGAGCTTGCTGCAAATAAATTGTTCTTATTTTTATTTTTAAAATCTTCACCATTCTTTTAATCCACTGTTCGGCATGATAAACAGTTTGTTCGTTGACGAACACGTAAGGGAGTACATAATCAGTGAGTGTGTGCCTGTGTGTGTTTGTGTATAAGAGGAAATTTGTCATTCAGTTATGTCACCAATAAAGTTCTGCTCATCCAAAAATCAGCTTTGTGATTTTCATACAGGTACAGGGATCCAGCAGGTTTAAGCATTTGTTTGTTTTTCTTTTTTCTTTTATTGGTTCTCTTTCCCTCGATAAGTCCACGTCTCTACCACTTCCTGTCTGCAGAGGAAGTGGACGGACGGCGACTGACCCTTTGTTTCTGGGACCTTCGGGCCCCGTTCGCAGGCATCACCACCGTACTGACGATGACCACGCTCAGCACCATCGCCAGGAAGTCGCTCCCCAAGGTGTCCTACGTGACCGCCATGGACCTCTTCGTGTCCGTCTGCTTCATCTTCGTCTTCGCCGCCTTGATCGAGTACGGGACGCTACACTACTTCGTTAGCAACAGAAAGCCGAGCAAAAACAAGGACAAGAAGAAGAAAAATCCCGTGAGTAGACCCCAGACGCCCCCCTCCCCCAGCCCCCCCCAAATTAATACGCTGTTTACTTTAGACCTAGCCGTCCGAAGTATTCTGAAGTAGTCTGAACAAACAAACCACAGGTCATGAAGTCTTCAACGGAATGCAGCTTTGCTTAGCGCTATAATGTACTAGAGTTCCTCCGGTGGTAATTCTCCTCCTTGGGTTTGTGGGGAAAGGTCAAGCAGGCATTCATTTCCCCTCGCTCTCTCAGGTAGCCTGTTTATCTTCTGCGCCTCTTGGCCGCGACTCGTACCCGAGTGCGGAAAGCAAACTCGCAATTGACCTTTCTCTAGGCCCTCGCGATCGCCATGGTTACGGTTCCCGGTTCTGTCCGGCTTTCCTGTGACAGGAATTGATGTTCAAGGACGACACAAGTTAATGTTCCCATTTCATACCTTTTAAGCGTTATTATTGCTTGTCTTAAACGGTGTTCGTTCTGAAGAATTTGTAAGTTTGAAAAGTTTGTTAAATCGACATTAAAAGACACTGTTTTTTTTTTTGAACGCCAATTCTTCAGTGGTTAGTATCGCTACTTGAATTAGTGTATCAATATTCTTTTATAGTATTTTTTTATTCTGTTTTGGCTATTGCACAACGTTGTCAAACAGTAAATTCAAGTCAACTTAGGCAAAAGATTGACAAAACCGAATCAGTCTGAATCAGTCACTGAAGGCTACGCATTTTTTCACCACCGAAAGGTCCATTGCTGCACTCCTTTCCTCCTCTTTGCACGGTCTGTGTACTTACGTTTTATACAGTGTTGAACTCCCTTAACCACGTCTAACAGGAAATTGTTGACAAGAGGTTCAGTTAAGTTTTTGTGTCATCCACATCCTCACTAAATGGGCTCAATGGTGGTTTTGACACAGGTCATCTGACATGTCTGTGTCTTCAGATTGAAGGTAAACAATTCCCGCATCTTTCAGAAATGTACTACGCGCATAGTTTAGCTTTAATCATTAACTGGGTTCCAGACATGCAAATGAGTTGTGGATCTAAATGTCAGATGAATGAAAGACGAATAATATACCCCTTTAATGACAGTTTGGGTTTCTGGGCAGATGTCTTTAATTGTTCCAGATGTTTTATGGTTTTGTTTTCACGAATAGAGAGAATTGTCACAATGTGTTCTGTCTTCATAACCAAGCGTTTCAAAACATTGTTTTAAAATATTTTCAGAATGTGTTTTTAATCAAGCATGTGTTCTTTAAGTGTTTTGATATAGATTGTGATGAAAATTATGTGGAGAGAAAACAACACCAGGTTTTTATTACAAAAATCATCCACTGTTGAGCTCAGGGTGGAACAGCATCTTCCAAGTTCACATCGCTTGGCAGGAGTGGACAAATCCATAAACCATTATTTTCTCCCAGACTACCAGCATGAAAACAGACTGGATGAGGTTACTTGTCATGTCTGTAGGGTGAACATCAGGTAGGCTTCCCGTGATTAGTTTGGTTCATGTCCACTGACAGTATTTTGATGACAGTGCATAGTTTTTTTTTTTTTTAACCAGTTCAAGCCTGACAACAATCTGAGGCCTGCACCAGCACAGTCTGTCGCATAGCTAGCCTACAATTTTTTTTAATCTTTTTTTTGTAAATGTGACATTTGCATAAACTTAGAGAGCCTAAGTGAATCTCAGCTGTTGCAAGGTTAGCAAGTTCGATATAACGCTTAGTTATCTAGCTACATTGCCTGGTGTACAATATAGGTACTAACATTAGCATTTAATTTGGTGGAAAGTGTAATGTTGCAGCTAAACTGGTAAGCATTTAGCTAGCTGGAGCAGGAACAAGGTTATGTGTGATAGCAATCAAATGAACAAAGAATCATTGGTTGTGTTATTAGTTTTGCATGTGCTAAAGGTTTTAGTAAATCAAGCCCTAAATGTTCATAGACTGTTCAAGAGGATTTTTTTTTTTTTTTCAGTTGTGATGTTTGAACTTGGAAAAAGGACAGTGGATAAATATTGTCACTGTCTTTGTGTAGCCTGCTCAGATGTGTGTTATGTTCTGTTTGTTATGTCTAATCTGATTTGTATTTGTCTCTGAGGATTGCCATCGGGTACAGCCATGTCGAACTGTACCATGTCTACACCAGTGAACCTGGTCTTGATTCTGCCATACCCCATGGAACAAGGGCGTAACTTTTAGGTTTGAATTTTGGGGGAGTTGAAATGCATTGACCCCAAGAACAGCAACCCTTTAAAAGGGTCCAGGGGCATTTTTTGTTGAAAAGAACAGCTGTGAAATTATAATTTCTGGTGAATTCTACAGGTGAAAATACCAGAATACTGATCAGTACATCCCAATTAAAACATGAAACCCCCATCTTATGAAATATTGTTTCTCATTATGATGCCATATTATTTGGCGGGGGGGTGGGGTGGGGGGGTTATTTGGCCTGTTCTGTAATATTGGGGGGGGGGGGTTACGCCCTTGCCATGGAATGTGTCCCTCCTGTCTGTTACCTTCTCCTCCCTCTTTCAGTTTGAAATACAGATTACTGATGTCTCCTGTTTTTTGTATTTTTTTTACATCTGTTCTTTTTTTGTCATTCTCTTTTTTATCCCACGTACAATTTGTTTCCCGTTGGGATTAAAGCTCCTTCGGCTGTTTTCCTCAAAGGTATTGCTCGTGTCTGAGTAGAAACGTTATGGGCTGCATGCGTCCGCTGCATTTCCCCTCAGAACCCCCCCTCCCCCCCCCCCCCCCCCCCACGAGCACTCCACTGCTTTTAGATCTGTTCTTTGTTTAAATGTAGAACCTTTATTTTGTTTTTATTTAAATTGTTTACTGTAAGTGGGCGTCCTTCACGTTTTTGCAAAGTGGCACCTGTCGATTGGCTCTCGTAAATAAAAAGGGGGCGGTCCTGGGGTTAAAAAAATAATAATAATTGTTTTCCAGAATGCGTGTGTGCGCCAAGGTGTGTCGCGTTCAGTTTGGAGTACACCGTGTGCTACCGTTTGGGTGGGGTAAAGCGAGGAGGCGGGTAATCGCCTTTTCGCATTTGGGTTGTAGCGCGTCGTTCCGCCAGGCGGACGCTGCTGTGAGTTTGGTTCGGGCGTTGAAACTGCACACCGGGGGGGGGGGGGGGGGGGTTGGGGGGGGGGGCAGTCAGCCGGCCTTGTGGCTGAAAAGACACCTACACAGCGCTGCTCATTAGATCACTAGCTCAGCTGATCATTAGCAAGCGGCATTAAGTCACGTGCTGGGGATCAGTGAGGGGGCGGGCATGTGTGCGTGTGTGTGTTAGTGTGTGAGTGCGTGTGTGTGTGAGTGTGTGTGTGTGTGTGTGTGTGTGTGTTTAAGTGTGCATGTGAGAGAGAGTATGTGTGTGTGTATGTGCGTGTGTGTGTGTGAGAGAGAGAGAAAGAGTGTGTCTGTGTGACAGTGTGCATGTGAGTCTGTGAGTATGAGTGTGTGTGAGTGTGAGAGAGAGTATGTGTGTGTGTGTGTGTGTGTGTGAGAGAGAGAGGGGGTTTGAGGACAAAAAGGACGGGGGTTACATTTAGTACAGTTGTACATTACTAAGGCTGTTTTGTAAGTTTTAACAATAATACGGAAAAAAAACCTATTGTGTTTCTGCCGTGGAAGTAGCGGAATTTGAAACTGAAATTGCGAGGGTGCGGTTTGGTCTAAAAATAGAGCGAGGCGGTGCGATTAGTATGCTGAGAGTGTGTAAGGAGGGCGGGCCCGTGGCCTGCTGCCCCTTCCTCCTCTCCACCGGTCGCCTGCTTCAGTCCGTTAAGGCTGCGAACACGCCTGTGTGGCGTGGTGTGGTGTGCCGACCCCCAGGTTCACGCGGCGGGTTTGTGTGTGCGCGCTCTCCTGTGCTTCTGTACCAGCCCACCCCCCCGCGCCCCCCACCCCCCCCCCGCCCCCGCCCCCCCTCCTCAGAGCCCCGCAGTCTAACCCATGCCACTTACCCCTAACCTGCCCCTGCTGAAAACCACTAACCCTGCAATAAAAAACCCCGGCTGCTATTGATGCAAGGGAGACGTTGAAGTCCAAGTCCCACAGAAAACAGACAAAAAACCGAGGAGTACAGTACAGAGATCACCCTGTGAAAGAATACCGTATGTTAAAGAAAAGGTGTTTTAGCTACAGTCGCTCTCGGAATGTAACCACATTTCCTGGTCATTCCCGGGAAATGGCAAAACCATTCCCGGATGTGTTCCATGATTGGCATCTCAAAGAAAGAAGGAATTCTGGGACATTCCAAAACCAGCAGCCTCTATGAGAAGGAAGAATCTTCCAGTTGAATAACATCTGAAAACCTTTTTTGTTATAGTGTATAGTTATAGTGTTTAATGTGTTTTGTAGTGTTATTCCAATTAATTAAACGTTTATGAAAGTTTATGGGACTTGGACTTTAAGCACCTCATGTACTAGTGCTGGAAAAATTTCAGATTAAGAGATTGTGGCTCCTGGATATTGTCGAAAGTAAGAGAAATCGAGGAAGCTATCCACAGCTAGTAAAGCCGCATGCAGTGGTTGCTTGACAATATTGGCATTGGAATTCTGAAAAGCTTTTAAAAATACAGCGCAAAATTCGAAATATTTCAAAATAGTTGCGGTGTTAATTCACAACCAATTTGCAGTCAATGGTTGGTCAATAAAGTAAAAACATGTCTTCTTTGCTTGACGTTTGTAAAAAAAAAAAATTAAAACTCAAATAATAGTAATGAATGTAATCTGAATTCATTGTTGGTGTGAAGGGCTGACATAGAATCAGAGGAGGCCGAAATGCTTAGTTTGAAAATGTTCAGCTTTCAGTCTGAGTATTTTAACTCTCGATTAAAATTTCTTGGATTACCTGCGCCTGCTGTTCAGTTGAACGGTAAGTGATAAAGTGTGGGTGCAAATTTCCTTCAGTGTCAGTCTTCATGCTTAGAAGCTTCACTTGCAATAATTAGATGATTAATTTAGATGATTAATGTTCCACAATGGAAAGATTGCTTGACAGGTTTGAGAAAAGACTACAGTGACCTAGTGCTTGGAGGGTGGAACTACCGGTGTCCAAAAAAAACCCTAAATTATTATGGATTTTAATATAATACAAAGTACAGAAACATCTGTGCTTTTTCTTCCATCTACTAAGTCTTATTATATCCGATCCATGTCCCGTTTCTACTGCTGAACAAGCACATTTCTCCTCTCTGAATCTACAATGTCTCAAATTAAATATTTGTCTATAGACTGTAAGATTATGACATGCAGTTTTACCTGCCCCACACCCTCCACCGCACAAATATTTAAGAATAATATTTCATATTACATGCTTTCTTAACGTGGACCGCGAAATTGGTGTCCATTGTCAAGCTATTTTCCATACTCCCTGGATTCAATCAAAATGCATCTTAAGGAAAGGACTGCTCGGTAAAAAATGAGGCCAGTGCAGTTCTACATGACAATAAAAAGTCATTTTTTTTTCCTTAAGATGACTGTCTGTCCAGGTCTGTTCAGCTTTCATTGAATCCATGGGCTGTTCCACTGGATACGCTACCGCAGAGCTGAAAGCGAGCTACCCAGCACTAGCGCCATTGATGTGCTACTGGAAAACAAGAAGAAATAATTAAAAATATAACAACAGCTGGCCCTCAGAGGCCAGACTTATCATAGCTAAGGTGTAATTTGCATAGAAGTTATTTCAGAACAACAGCAAGATGTAAACCGCTAAAACATATATTTAAAAAGCAGGTTTCTACGTATGGAGGTATTTTCGTTTGTTTGCCTTTTTTCTGCCTAAGGTAAGGTGTAAATTAGCATTCGTGTTTGTGTGCTTTTAGTGGAGAAAAACAAAAGCCCTTTGAGTGGATGAGCCAGGCCTTGCAGCTCTGCTTGCAGCTGTAAAAGTGACCCCTGACGCTGTACTCGTTTTCTCTCTCTCTCTCTCTCTCTCTCTCTCTCTCTCTCTCTCTCCCCCCCCCAAAAAAAAAGCAGACGCCCACGGTGGACATCCGTCCGCGGTCGGCCACGGCGATCCAGATGAACAACGCCACGCACATGCAGGAGCGGGACGAGGAGTACGGGTACGAGTGCCTGGACGGGAAGGACTGCACCAGCTTCTTCTGCTGCTTCGAAGACTGCCGGTCCGGGGCCTGGCGGCACGGGCGGCTACACATCCGCGTGGCCAAAATAGACTCCTACGCTCGCATCTTCTTCCCCACCGCCTTCGGCCTCTTCAACCTGGTCTACTGGGTCTCCTATCTCTACCTGTAGGCCCCCGCCCCGCCCACCCCCACATAGCATCTTAGCCGGCCTTTCGTATACGATCGTATCGCAAAGATCGTATCTTGGTTTTTCAATTTTTTTTTTTTAATTTATTTTTGATTTTTTTTTAAATCTGAAAAATCCTTTAAAAAAGAAAAAAAAAGAAAAAAGCTTGCGGCTGTGTGATGGTTTTTTAAATTTTTTTATTTATTTACTTTTTTCTTCAAACCCATTTCAAAATCAGTTTGCTTCTTTTTGAAAAGCTCACCTGTCCCTGGTGCACGAAGCAAATGCTGTAGCAAAACCGAATGGGAGGGGCGGGGAGGGGCAGGGAGGCGCGGGGGAGGGGCAGGGCGGGTGGGGGGGAGCGCGGGGGGGGCGGGGCATGGGGAGAGCAAGGCTTCTCTGATAGGCTAAAGAAGGGAGCACAAGAAGGGGGGGTCAGGTGATTCCTCCCTGCCGCAGCGGGACAGGCGTCCAACAGACGGTCTGTTCTCCCAGTGAGACCCCTCTACGGAGGGCTCAAACATCATTTTATAATACGGCGATAAAAAGCAATAAAACCACTTCCCCAAATATTATTATTATTATTATTATTATTATTATTATTATTATTATTTATTGAAGGGCATGGTTGCATTGTAACAGTTTACAAAGCCAGTGCCTAAAAAATCATATCAGTATTCATATCAAAAACCTCTTAAAGGAACCATATATTTGATATTTTGTAAATTATGTCAGATGAATAGAATTCTAAAAGCGATTATAATGCACAAAGTGTTGTGATCATGACCGGGCCCCAGCTCACACCCACCCTTTTCAAAATGTTTTACGTATTTTTTCTTTTTTTCCGGAAAAAAAATTATCTGTTCGTCTTTTTTTCTTCTCATGTGCGTTTTTCTCATAATTTTCCTGAACATCCATACAGCACATGGGATGAGAATATTTTGAAATATAATAGTTCAGCAAAACTGGATTTTACAAAGCACTTTAACAGTGGGATGAATTACATAGTATTGAGTATTGTTTTGCAATCTGTACTAATATTTACACAACAGGTGGAAGTTGAGTGTGGGCAGTGGGATTCTTGCTTTTCAATGTGTGGTCAGGGCTAGAAAAAAAATATATGGTCTATGATCAGCTGTACAGATACTGTAAATATTTTAATATACTGTAGTGGTTTATATTTATTGCATGCACCTTTCAGGCCAAAAATAAATATATGTATTGAGGTCTTCTACTGTCGTCTATGGAATAAAAAAATAAATAAAAAAAACTTCTATACATGCAATTCAATGTAATTGGACCTTAAAAGATTAATGCGAGAATAAAATGAATTTAATTCGACTAGTGTCCGTTAAGTTTGGAACCTTGGCCTTCCTCGTGACATGGGTCTGTCTGGATCATGGGGTCATTCACTAGCTTACTGCTTTAAAACTGACATGGCAAATATGACTTTTTCCCTTCAGTTGCTCTGAAAACGCTCGAGATTGCTTCCCAATCCTTACCAATGCTGGCTCGGCAAATGAAAGTTCAGTAGTAGAAAATGCATAATAATGAGAATCTAATTTACTCATACTTTTTAAACGACTTTTTAAAAGTTTTTCCATGTCCTTTCAACAAACTTGCGATTTCAAACTAGCCGTTATGCGATGGTTTTTTTCTTCACTAGACCACGCCGATATATATATATATATCCTTTAGGTGCGACGTGTACATTGCAATTTTAAAAAAAGCTAACGCAATCATGAACAGACAGACAGACAGACAGTTACGTCATCATCCCCAGAGACACACGTAAGAAAACCAGAGTCCAGAGGGTATTTGCCATCAATCCCAAAATGGCAATCGCGCTTGCCTGGCTTTGGCCTGTGCGTTCTCTTAGCATAGCTACGCAAATAGCCCGGGCCTGAACCAATCAGACGGGGCTTGAATGGTGCGAGCAGAATATCTGCCGGCGACAGGACAGGACAGGACTGGTGCGTAGGCCTTACTCTCGTCGAGGAAAAACACTGTGGACATATAATTTACCTGACTAGGAAAAGGGACGTAGTTTGGGGAAACTTCAGGGATACTTTCATCAGGCTCCCCGGAGGGAAAAACAAAAAAGATTGTTTTATGTTTTTAGATTTTTTTTTTTTTTATAATTTAAGCTTCAAATATTGCACCATCTGGCATTTTGAGCTGTACGCAGTGTGGGTGCATAGTAGCCCGTAGTCCATGTTCAAACTAATGTCTTAATCTTATCAGTTTGACTTTGCTCATGTATACTTATTCAAGCTTTTAATCTTTCAAAGCAAATTGTCATGTTGTGTTTTTTCTTTCAGTTTGTATTAGATTATTTTTGTGTTGAAGAGTTCAAAAAAAAAACCACTATAAATTCTCCATAGTCTTTAATAAGTCATGTAGAGTCATGATTTTTGTTTTGAGTAAGATTATTTTGTCCTTTTGTATTTAATTGTTGTCTAGGCAGGTGCTACAGATCTGTTTTAATTGGTTTTATGCTGATGATTCATTTTGTTTATTTTACCCAGATATTAGTTGCTCTAATGCTATGGAGACTTCATCACTCAAGAACTGAGACTCCGTATTTCTAAGCTTCATCATCCCCGCAAGAGGCTTCCAAGGATTCCTTGTGTGATGTCACTTCCTGTTTGAAAAAAAAAGAAAAAGATCTGCTGAGTTCAAGAAATTAAAACAACCTTTGGCATCTGTCTGAGACATCATAGGGACAGAGCTCATGACCAACTGCATTTCCCAGAATCCCTGTAAAAAGCTGTTGATGGAACCATTTTGAGACACAGTTGTCGGAGGTTATTTGTTTATTTATTTATTTTTGTTTGTCGGAAGTTTCCGGAAACAAACAGCACAAGTATTCTGCCCTGTTCCGTTCGGTTCTGTTTGTCCTGCTCGCGTCAGCCAGTGTCAAAAACCGCTTCTTTGAGTGTCCTGTCTGAAAAAAAAAAAAAAAAAAAAAAAAAAACTTGTCCTCGACCAAGTTTTTGTGGTAGGAGAAATTGCTTAACTTCATTTGGCGACTATTGCCGTGTTTATTTATTTGATTATTTATTGTTTGTTTGTTTGTTTGTTGAATATGTAGGGGAATGTAAGCATTTGGGAACGAGGCTGAAGTGCCAAATTTGAAAATGGGGGATATGTTCGTAGAACTTTATGCACTTCCTGGAAATGAAAATGAAGACTTTGAGATTGCAAACCGAAATGGCTTGTGATAATAAGGAAGTCATTTCTTTTGTTTTCCAAAATAATGACAATTGGCTTTCCTGAGATCTATGAAAATGACCAATGACATGCTGAGTCAGATTAGGAATAAATAATGCACTTGGTAATTACAAACTTGTGTTCCTATTTTGGAAGACAGAAGAGACCTAAGAGTGGAACGCATGTAAATAATTTATACTGTTGCATATTTTATTGGCAGACAGGTAAAAGATCAATCACACACATTGTAGTGCTGAGAAAAGGGTTACCAAATCAGAAGAAAAGTTATAAATTTAATGGAAATGTTAGTTGTTTGCTATCATTGTATATTTCTTGAGTAGTGTACAAAAAGGACACTGATTAATTATTGTTCAGGTCTCCATAATATACTGTATGTTCTGAAAAATATCCTTTTCATAAGGGAATTGCACACAGCTGTTGAATTTTACAATAAAATTGTTGCATTTAACAAAATGGTTTTGTCAGGTTGATGACTATTTGACATATGCCGATTTATATATTAATTATTTCTGTGGCACGCTAAAAAAAATGTTGACACAATGTATTCAAACCTTTCCCTATTCATGCAGTGTTCTCCCCACCAGTAAACTAGCTGCTTGTGTGCATTACAGTACCTGACATAACGCCATTGCTCAACTGTCTACTTTGATTATGATGACTGTTGTCAGGAAGATTCAGATGCCCATATGACATAGTAATGAGTTTTTTTGCCCATCGCTCTTGATCATTTTCCAGGCTTTTTTTTTTTTTTTCAGCACGGCGGAACTACTGAACAGAAATGCCAGACACACACAGGCACTGTTTTTCCGCAGCTGTGCGATGAATAAATGCTAATGCAAACACAAATTAATTTATACACATTCTGTCAGATGGAGGTGGGATTGCAGGAAGTGCCATGGCACGAGACCATACCCACAGCCGCATGGGATTCTGGGCACAGCCTGTGACGCAGTCACCGCACCGAGCCTCAGTCTCATCTCATAACAACTGTACCAAGTTTAAGTTCACTTCCTGACATAAAAACGCGTTGCCATTCCCGTGAAAAATGTGCAACTCCTGGCAACTTTTATATAAGGCAGATAAAATGTTTGGTTGAAATATGGGAACACAGAAAAAGGTCCATGCTCTGCTTTATATAAGAAAGATACTGCCAAGTCATGTCACGACCAAGCCCAGCACTCAGCTGTGTGAAATGTGCAGACTGTCCGTGATAACAAATATTATTAAACACTGCATATTTTATTCTTTATTTGTTCTATTCTAGAAAAAAAAAAACACTTTTGAATATAATATTTTATTAAAACAGTATTTTCGCGGTGACACGATTTTTAATATAATTTGAATTGTAGCACATTCCCTTTAAGGTGTGAGGTCACAAATAATGTAATTAGAATGTTCTTTACTGAACATTCCAATGCTGATGTAACAATCACTGATGGTGATTGTAAGCAACAGAACACAGTTCTAGAAGCAGTTCTAGAACACTGACTTGGAATTTTGGAGAAAAAAAAAACATTAAAAAAAAAAAACCTACTCTTCACAAGGTATCACTGTCTTAAAACAGCTCACATGCAGTCACTGAACGGCTCTGTATTTGAGTCCCAGACTTGCTACAAATACTGCGCCTGCAGCTCTACCTTCTCACCGGTTCTTATTGTTATTTATGGCCTAAATATTATCCTATTATCCCAGGAATCTCTCACATGTTCCAAAAAAAAAAAAAAAAAAAAACCTACATACTCTTCAAATGTTTAAGGAACAAAGAGCCTCAGATTGCTCTTTGGCTCCTTCCTCCTCTTCCCGTTGACTGAGCCAACTGGAGCGGACCATGTGACACGGTTCCCGAGCACACAGAGCCAAAATTACCCAGACAGCAGCTGAGCACAGCGCTGGCACACACCAGCTCTCCATATGGAAGTGCGCTTTATGTATCATTAACGCGTAACGACAGGTAGCCTTCCAAAAAAGCGTTTCGGCTCTAATTGCACGTTCATAATGGCACGTTATGACAGTCAGCCAAACGGTACTCAAAAAAAAAAAAAAATAAAAGAAAATAAAATTTCTGACTGCCAAATTTGTAAAAATGTATAATTGAACAAAAAAAAAAAAAAGTTTGATATTTTGTGTTGCAAAAGTTGAAGCACAACAAAAAAGTAAATAATAAAAAGATGATCCAAGATGGGCTGAATGGCCTGTTCTCGTTATCACTTTTTAATGTTCTAATATGTTCTTATGTTCCACACAGCGGTTACAAAATTTAGTTCAATCTACCGGTTTATGAGCGGAGACTGCATGTGCTCTGTTAGAGTTGCAACGATAACGGCAGAGTGGGTTTTTCACCGAGCGCCGCTGTGCGGAGTTTACTCACGTGTAACGGTGGAAGGAACAGGCCAAGCCTGCTGGCGAGCGTATGCAATTACAGCTCAGTGGAATTTTTCCAAGAGGAACAACTGTGGTTCATCCACTAGTCCCGACAAAATGGACGCATCCGATGTAATTTTATGGTAATTTATACTTTTTTTAATGTTTAAATGAATAATATGAAGACAATTTAAAAGTAAAAAATTGGTTAAATAAATATGTAAACATCACCACATTTTTTGCACATCAGTAATTATGCCTCTATCATGAAAGTCTTTTTTTTTCAGCCTGTCCTACGTAAGCATTGTCTCTCAGATCTCTTCTCTGGTTTTTCTTCTTCCTCTAACTCCTCTTCCTCCTCCATTTCTGCTTTGTACAGAATTAGCTAATCGTTTCTTTTTCATACAGACATGTAGCACTTAGTGCAGGCTGTGTTTATTGCTTAATTCTGCCCAGATCTAACCAGCATGCTATGAACCCCAAGACTTATACAGTGTGTCTGTGATATCCATGAGAGTAATGACAAGGGACTCAATGTTTATGATTAATTTGCTTGATTAACAATTGTGGCAACCTTTGAACTAATTTTTTGTCTCGCACAGTTTGTTCTTAAGTCACATAAACAAATTTGTACACATTTGAACAATGATATACACACTCACAATGTGTGTGTGTGTGTGTGTGTAATCATAGCTGTGCATAAAAAGCACTTAACTTCTTCAATCAGGATTGGGTCCATCGCATTTAAGGGGCTCATCCTGGCTGTAGAGTCTTAAGTGCTTTTTGTGGGCTCTCAGTTAGACGACACTTAAGTGCACCTGCGATGCTTGCGTCCTCTCTTCAGACACGCAATCACTTAACTCCAAAATGGATCGCTTGTGCTGAGCTGCACGGAACGTAATTAAATTAGCTCGCCCTGACCCTCTCTCCCGCGAATGGAAAATGTGGATTTTGCATTGCTGTTTTCTTTTATAAAAACCAATTCCTCAGTACAGGGAGTGGATGACTTCAGTCAGCCATGCTGATTGCACTCTGTTTTAATGATCGAGGAATGCTGTAGTTTTCCTCTTTATTTCATCTGTCATGTGCCCACTTAAGTCACCCAAGCCAGGATACAAATAGACTAATAGGATAAAAAAAATTTTTTTAATTTTAAACGTTGCATGGAAATTTAAGTTTAGCACATGCATCTGAAGTGAAGAACTGCTAATTACTTACCAACGCACCGATTGCTCATTAATAAGCAACACATGCAATATAGCTGTACCTGTGACAGAATGCCAGATAGGCAAATGTGCTCTGTGCTTCATTATTTGCTTATTGATTGTAAGAACTGCACTGATGCCTTGCACGTGGTCATTTAATTCTTAGTAATTCAGAGGTTACAATTGTGTGATTAGAACGATCTTAACTGAACATTCTAATGCCGACGTAACGATCACTGCTGGTGACTGAAAGCAGTGGAGTTCTGGAACACTGACTTAGAATTAATAAAAATAAAAAAAGAAAACATTCCAGAAAAGCTTCTCTTAAATGTTACCAAATTTATTTTCACAGCTGTTAAATCTTTGTCCCAGAACTAGTCATCGTTGTCCTTGAATTCAGGACATGCGTAAAGGGCAAGTTTACAGCTTAACAGCAGAACACTCTGCTACTGTTTATGTGAAATATGCAGCACTGTTAAGCCTGTGGGGAAGGGAGGGTAGCTGTATGACGTCATAGCTCGATCATCATATGCATATTCATGTTTTCTGAGCTACGCACAGTGATTAAAATGGCATTTGCGCTGAAGTGAGCATCTTTGAACAGCAAAAAGTAAAAAAAAAAAAAAAAGGTCACATTACTCACAGGGCACAAGGCTGTCCAGAAGCAGGTGAGTTATACATTAACAAAAGTGCTTCGTGAAAAACCCCTTTCAAATCCCCCTCTCAGATATACAGACGAATGTTTGTGTGAAAGTGGTGCGGAGCAAGACAGGAAAAACGGATGAACTAAGGTGTGAAAAGGAGAAATAAGGGGCATGGCGGAAGGACAGATGACAGCGCAGGTTTTGCCGTCGGAACGGTGTTTTATGTGCGCGGAGCGACGTCGTCGGTTTTTTTAGCGGACGGCGTTGGCCACGCGAGCGCCGAGCGTTCGGGGCGCGAGCCGCTCGCTCGCCGGCACCGGTCCGTCCCCCCTGGGGCCGCCGTCCGCGCAGCTGCTGGGGTTGAGATGGCGGCCGAGTCCCCTGGCGATTGCGCAACGCGCGCGCTATCAAAGGTAGCCTTTCATCTGCACGGCAACAACCGGAACTGCGCGCGAGAGAGAGAGAGAGAGAGAGGGAGAGGGAGAGAGGCCCTTTCATCAATTATGCATTGCACAACGCAGCGCGCATCTCAAATTTTTATTTATTTATTAATTTATTTTTTTTAAATATCATTATCCGGGTGCCAACCTGAATTTGCTCTCTCTGCCTCCAGGTCTGTCGCGAAGTGGAGAAATTGCATAGCGCTGCGCTTGTTGCTCTTTGAAGTACAAGTTAGTGATGGCTCTTTTTTTTTTTCTTTTTCTTTTTTTTTTTTGGTCACGGGCAAACGGTCGTATTGATTCATTATTTATCTACTTTTTGACTTTGAATAACTCGCATCGCGCTGGCCGCGCAGAGGCAGTCCGCATTTGAAGTGCTCCCGAAGGAGACTGCAAAGACACCGTTGAGTGTTGAGAGTTAGAGGGCTTGGTGGAGACATGAAAAAAAAAAGCAAGTACAAAGCCGGCCTATAAACACATATGAGTTCACAGAGAGAGAGAGAGAAGAAAAACACTTAAATGGAAACTGACAAAAAGAAAATCAAAGACATTAAATTGCAATGCTGTAATCGTAGTGGACTGTCGCTTTCCTCTAGTTCAAGGTGGCATGGTTCTCACCTTCACACAGAGAAGATTGAGTTGGTTTCCATGATAGCACACACACTTAGTCACATACAAGCACGGTACACAAACACAGGTGTAGTATGGTCAGTCAGGTAGCCACAGAAGCGCAACACAAATGCGAATTTGTCAACTCAATATCATGTTCCCACAAATATGTAAATACATGAAAACACAAAGAGCAGCCCTTGGAAGGGAACATGTATTTATGTAACACCTTTACACTACAAGGCACAAACAGGCCCAAACCCACAGGGACAATCTTACTGATAGAAAACACAGAATTTACATGTTGTGTGCGTGCGCCCGTGTGTGTGTGTGTATGTGTGTGTTTGTGCACGTGTGTGCGTGCGTGTGTGCATGCTTGTCTGTGTTTGTGTGTGTGTGTATGCTTGTGTGTCTGTGTCTTTGTAAATGTATGCTTGTGTGTGTATGTATGATTGTGTGTCTGTGTCTTTGCGTGTGTGTATATGTGTGCGTGAGCGCGTGCATTTGTGTGTATGCTTGTGTGTGTTTGTGTGCGTGTATGCTTGTGTGCCTGTCTTTATGTGTGTATGCCTGTGTATGTGCGTGCATGCCTGTGTGTGTGCATGTTTTGACGGTTAGCCGTTCACCTACCCAGTTGGTTCCTTTGAGTGTCATCTGTGAACCGTAGAGTCCCTGAAGTGAATGACAATGGCGGCACAGAAGAATGATGGAAAGCAGCAATAACCGTCCAACGGGCTATGAAACTACAGCACTGAGCGGGCACATGGTGACTGCATTCATTTCAAATAACGAGCCTTCAGGAAAAGAAGGCTGACGCAATACCACGGCACTAAAGATGCGATGCGTTGTGTCAGTTGGGCGATTTCCAATCACACAAATCCGAAACATGAATCTCTGCCTTAAAATATGACATTGATAATTCTCAATGTTTCATATGCGCTGACAGTCGTATTGCATACTGCGCACGGTGTGCACATGCGTCTGCATTCGTGCATGTGTGTGTGTGTGTGTGTGTGTGTGAGTGAGTGAGTGTGTGTGTGTGTGTGTGTGTGAGTGTGTGTAGGCGTATGTGTGTTTGTGTTAGTGTGTGAGTGTGTGTATGTATGTGTGAGTGTGTATGTGTGTGTTCGTTAGTGTGTGTGTGAGTGTGTGTATGTGTGTGAGTGTGTGTGTGTGTGAGTGTGTGTGAGTGTGTGTATGTATGCATGAGTGTGTGTGTGTGTGAGTGTGTGTGTGCTGGACTGACACTTCATCTTGCAGTATTGTTTACCTGGTCGTCTGATGAATTGATGAATATAATAATAATAATAATAATAATAATAAAAATGCGGACAGCCTCCTGCGTGATCAGCATGTGCTCGGCCTCGCGGATCTTGCGCAAGAGCCCGTTGCCATGGTTACTGCTGACTGGGGGATGTGGATTGATATCCTGACAGTAAGCTCTGATAATTAATCCCGGTTTACAGACGCTGTCTGTGATTAAGGGTGAGTTGTGCGACGGCTCTGCCACCGATTTCGGTCAGAATGGCTCTGAGTACGGCCGAAATTGGCCGGCACCGACATTGACGTTTTTTTTTTTTTCCAATTGATTTTTCTCCGGTGATAACTTTTTCCGCGGTTAACCTTAACAGAACAGGGGAGTTTGTCTTCATTAATTCCCGGTGAGATGCCGTGGAGTGAGTGCTGGCTTTCAAAAGAAGAAAGCTAGCAAGGGGGAAACTAAATCACGAGGAGATTAGATGGATGTTTCACACCGAAACCGCACACGCAATATAAACACGCAGTTATCAGCTGGCAAACGTCGGCATTAATGGACGTAACAGTGATCTATTGCTTAGTACGTGAGTCGTTTAATAGAATAGCATGGAAAAATGTTTAATCGTACCTCAAAGAGGCAATTAGTGACATTATATCAATTTACAATTATAACATGTGCAGGATATACACTGCGCCACAGACAATAAACGAAGTAATTTCCAGTAATCGTCTATGCCATTTCAATATACTTTGTTATTATATCACATTTGTATTTATGGAAATGCCATGACAACCAGTGCATAACTTATCAATGTAATATAGTGGAGTATTTTGTTTTTATCATTTAATTTCCTATGGGTGTTTTTTTTTTCCCCATGTTCATTATAAGAGAGCTTCTTAGAGTTTTTCCTTTTTTAATAAAAAAGGCAAGAGATACTGTAATATATCATTAATATTGGCATGTCTAGGGGCACTGTTAGGTGTGAAGCAATGCAATATACAATTCATTTACATAGTTAGATATAACTATGTACATAGTTACTAATAAATAATGTCTCTAGCCTCCAGATCTATATTTTATATAGTTTCTGGGCCACACTAACGGTGGAGGTTGTGATTAGTATAAATTGCAGATGTTCCGACTCCTTTGAAAATATTCAGCAGCATCGCTGCAAGGAATTTCATTTAATTTCAGAGACTGTTTTTCTTGTATAGTTCCTGCATGACAGTGCTGCATTTTAGACAAACAAACAAAGAAAGCCTAATACACTGAGTGTACAGACAGCAGAAATGCTTCATCTGACCAATCAACACGCAGGGTCCAGAAGGGTGTGACATCACAAATAGGCCATGCGATTGGATCATCCTTTAGTGAACATTCTAATGCTGATGCAACAATCTCTGCTGGTAACTGAAAGCAGTGGAGTTCTAGAACACTGACTTGGAGTTTTGAACAACATTCCAAAATAAGCCTATTCTTCAAAGGATTAATAGTGCATACAGTGCTTACATGCAGTGAGAGCGGTGGCTAGCCAACCTGCTGTGCACGTAGAGTCGGGATTCAGTACTGCACCATGCATCTCACAACTACACAAAGGTCCCTCTAAACTGCGTGGGAAGGGTATATCGATTTCTCACTGTGTGCCTAATCTATGCATCTCTTTGCCCCAACCTAAGTGCAAGATCAATCCCCCTTGGCAGAGTGCATCTCTCAATTAGCCTCTCCTCCCGTCTGTACCAGGAAACGACTTTGGGTCGTTCATAAAGCTGCTCCCAGCCTGCATTTCAGCCTCCCTGAATACAGTGTGTCTATATACAGGATGTTCTGTACCCTTCCGTTCCTTGGATTCCAACGGCAGTTTGATATATCTAACAGCGCATTCCAGAGATACTCTAAATCCTCTCCCTGAGGCCAGTAGTGCTGCTGGTTTTCATTCTATCCCTGCTAATCAGGGACTGATTTAATCCTGGGACACCAGGTGAGTTAAATCTCTGGCCCCATCAGTGGCCATAACCAATCAATTAATTATCAGGTAGAAAAGAAAACCAGCAGTACTACTGATTTGAACATCACAGTGATTCTAACCCTGGACCCCAGTTTCTGTTGGGATAAATCGAACGTCATTTTCAAACCCATGATGGTTGTCAACGGCCCAGTTTCTTTCTACATTCCGACCGTGACTGGTCTGACCGTTCATTCCTTGCCTAGTGATGTAATGGGATACCTGCGGCTTTGAGAATTTAGTCGGCCTCGGGTGAAGCACCTGTTCCACACACCTGTTCTAACTTCTCCGTCACTCTAATGGCAGAAATGCGTTTTGAGATAAGTATTTAATTGAGTAAGTTAAAAAAAAACTTGGAAAAAAACTAAATTAGCATTCCAATCAATCGACAGATTCCATTTTTTTTTTTTATTCATATTTTAATGTTTTAACTTTCAGCCCAGTCCTGACTTCAGTAAACTTCAGTACTTGATATGCATCCCCAACTAAGGGCCCTTCAGATCAGAGAAGTGTGCGCCCTCACTTGAGGTATATATGCAATCTCGTAACTTTGGAAAAGGGCGGTGAGCTGCACAGAAGATCATTAAGTGCGATCATCCTGACTCACGCCCTCTGATGAAACTGCAAATTTGCCTGGAGTTCCCGTTCCACTCATTTTTTTTTCTCTTTTATAAAAGCCCCATTATTCAGTGCTACAAGGCACGGCTGCCTGCGATTAGTCTGCAGTGTATACATTTAAAGTGGTTTGTTGCCCTCGTCTCTATTTCTCCAATCCCCAAATGAAGAAACAACAGACCCAGGGACTAACTTAAATGTACATATAGCAAGTCGCCGCGTTTTCGTTTTGGGATTTTTAAGGACGTGGAAATAGCTAAAAGCTATAATAAAGAGAAACAGAAGAGTTTCCAGCTAAAGTTTTTTGTGGCTAATCATGCAATTTATATGCAAAGGGGAAGCGAGAGCCATCTTTGTAATGATTGTATTAATTTCACTCAGTTCATTAGAACTTTGTTTGTATGACGTGAACAAAGAGAGTGTTACTTCGTGAGACGAAGATACTCTACTCGGCTGCTGAAGTTTACCACATCTGTCAATCAACCAAATGGAAACCCTTTGATAACTCTGAGTCTCTTCTACTATGTTAATCGTTATCAAAAAAGCATCAGGATTAACAGCATGCAAATTATTGTGTTGGTAGAATTGAGAAATAGTCTCAGCCCTTATGTAGTACTTTATGTATGTATAAGAAAGCAATACATTAATAAATCAATAATTACATGCTTGCTTAATTTTGTACTGAGCTATAATTGTGACACAGGGTGACAGATGGGGGGGGGGGGGGGGGTTGTAAGAAAAACTGTAAGCATCAATGTTAACAGTAACTAGACACTGCACTCATTTGGGGTTTGTTTCCATAAGACTGGCCGTACCCATTAAAACAATAATAATTCTTTCATGAAAGAGACTAGAAAACGTGGTGTAGAAAATGTGGTGGCATTGACATATTTATATAAACACATGGCATCGCAACTTATTATTATCACCATATTATTTATAAAATGTATCACCATATATTATTTGTAAAAGTTTTGACTTTTGTCTAAAAATGACATTGGTTGAATCGGTTTTGTCAGTATTGCATGTAAAACCATTATCGCCCATTTAACTGTAGTTCCATATCCTGGCCAGTAGGTTTGCACTATTTATTCTACCTATCCATGTGATCAAAGGCTGCACGGATAAAACGCTAAAAAAAAAAAAGATGTTGGTCTCATGCCAGGACTCAATTAACTCTGAAATTCAAAGGGAAGCATCTTTTCAGAGAGGCTTCAACCCAAGCATGAATCTATCAAATCCCACTTAATTCACCCAGCCAAGATGCACTTAGCAAAAACACTGAACTTCAGCATAAATAGAAAGTTAAGCGGGAGTACATTTCAATGTTTTACTGATTGAATTTTGCATTTATTGAATGTTTTATTTTTTACTGATTGCACCCTTATACTTAATGCCATATGTATAAATATTGTATATATTATATATATATGTATTACACATTGTGTAAGTACCATATATATATAATACTATATACATGTGATGTGTGTATGGGTTCACACATATAGACACAAATTTTGCTAAATTATTGCTAAGTCGTAGTATGCATCCTGTTTTAAAGTAGTGATGCACGAGCCTCTTTCAGCTATGCCATAATCTATAGTTTTGCTAGCTCGAGCCAGCAAAGATAAAAATGGTCTGTTATTATGTAGATTGTAGGTGTGAGAAATGCTAAGTGTGTCAGAATCACTAAATGAGGTGCTTCACAAACAATCCAGTAATTGTAAGGAAAATCTAAGCCTGTTCAGATATGAACTTAAAGTCCAAGGTGTTTTTTTTTCTTTTCTTTTTTGTGGAATTACTTTTTCATTCTACACTGCCTTGTTAACGTTTCAGCAAATCCCTGCCAGAAGAAAAAGCAGTCTGCAAAAACATATAAAGAACAAAAAGGTCGGCCACTCAAAAGAAAAAAAAAGAAAAAAAAAACATCAGAGATTTGGCCCTAGAAACACTTCTTAACAGGACTCAGCTGTTGCAAATTGCGTGATGACTCCAGGGAGAGGCAGGTTTCATAGTTAATTTGAGACTAACACTTTAGATGCTGAAGGGGCATATTTTTATTGTTTAATTATGTAATTTGAGGTCAAGTGACTTCAATAAACTTAGAATTTCACAGTGGCGTGCTCCTGTATATTCATGTTGTGCTGTTATCACCATACCCGAGAAAAACCAGTCACAGTGGAATCCTGATACTGATGGTCCATGACAAATGTGCAAGAAGTAGAGCAACATTTTTAAATTTCACAATATATAATTGGAAAGCAGACCAACCTGGTCTGTGGAAAACAAGCTGACAAATACAGGCTGTTAATCTCCAGGGAAACAGGACAGCTGATCACCAGGGAAACAGGACTGCTGATCTCCAGGGAAACAGGACTGCTGATCTCCAGGGAAACAGGACTGCTGATCTCCAGGGAAACTGGACTGCTGTTCTTCTGGGGAATGGGACTGCTGATCTCCAGGGGAACAGGACTGCTGATCTCCAGTGGAACAGGACTGCTGGTCTCCAGGGGAACAGGACTGCTGATCTCCAGGGAAACTGGACTGCTGTTCTTCTGGGGAATGGGACTGTTGATCTTCAGAGGAACAGGACTGCTGATCTCCAGGGGAACAGCACTGCCGATCTCCAAAGAAACAGGACTGGTGGTCTCCAGAGGTCTCTGGCGAAACAGGGTCCAAATGAGCTAAATATTAGAATAATGTTCACTCTTCGACTGCATGTTGTCTCCTCTTTTTTCCGTTATCCCTCCACACTTGCCCCAATATTTATAAATTATGATATCATTATTTTTTTATGAATGTTTATTTATTAAACATTTTTTAAATCATATTTTAAATGGCTACTTGGAATGCTAGTAGAAGATGCAGACTCAAACTGCCTGCTTTCAGCAAATTAAAATGTATTCTCCCAAAAATCGCATTGCAACAAAAATCTTAATAGCACATTAAATTATTTAGAAATGCATAACCCACAGAACATAATATTAAGTGAATGTATTTTTTTCTCCTATTTTATTCTAAATTGGGGTGCGTGAACTTCCTTCATCATTTAAAGAAAGCTACAACACTGGACGGACCGAAATAGTAACAGTTTTGACACGATGACATCGTCACACTGGGTGGGCACAGTGCTTTTGAGAACCCTAATGAAGACGATGTAATGTCAGAACTGATGATGCGATCTCTTTCCACCCTGTCTCAGACATTACACCCTTATTAGCCGGACGTGCCTTTGTCGTTGGGTTAGTCATTTGAGGTTTCCTAACGGAGATCGCTTATTCTTTCTGCTATTCATATCATGTGTCACTGTCTTAAGAAAACAGCTCAGATGCAGTCACTGAACTGCTCTGTATTTGTGTTCCACACCTGCTACAAATACTACACCTGCTTCTCTACCTTCTCACTGGTTCTTATTGTTATTTATGGCCTGTATATTATCCTAATGAAACAGGAATCTCTCAGATGTTGTTCTGCTGCAGCTGCTTCACCAGTGGAAACTCTTTGAAATGCAGTCATTTCATTATGATATAGTGAGGAGCAAATGTATTCAAGAAAAGAAAATGTTCTCTCTCTCCCTCTCTCTCTCTCTCTCTCTCTCTCACTCCCTCTTTGTCTGTCTGTCTATATGTCCAAATGCATATATAGACACAAAAAGCACAGACAGCAAATAGTTGATGAAAGACAGTATGATGTTATCAGAAAAATACAGTGTTATATATTGAATTTATTATTTTAAATGTATTCCACTGCTGGTCTTTAATTATGCCTACCCGATGTGCTGTGAGCCAGCCGAGGCAGGGGAAGACGTGCTGTGAATCCCATCCAGGCACTGCACCACCGTTCGGCCTAAAAATAACACCAAACAGTCAGCCTGCCAGTATGAGTATTCCTTTTTATCATGACATTGCAATACTCCGAAAAAAAAAGAAGAAAAAAAAAACCCATGCCCCCACATCAGGAGACAGTGCTTTTTCAAAATGAGTGGCAGGCGTCTCATTCGATGGGACTCTGTTGTGCTGCAAGCTGTCATACATATGTTTTTTTGTTCTTCCACAACCCTTCAGAAGTAGCCGGGACTAATTGTCCAGATGTATCTGGGTTTCACGAGAAGTTTTAAGTGAGTGTTTCAGGGTCACAGGCTAATCCTTGTGCTGCTGTACCAAAAGTAATACAAATAAGATGCGTTTGGCAATAAAACATTTGAGGGAAAACAATGTTTTTTTTTCAAAGATGTGGGGGTGGTATATGCATGAAGATTTTTCTTTTGTGGCAAAAGAAATGACAAGAAATTAAGGATCCTTTGGTTTTCAAAGCAAAAAAAAAAATATACAGCAGGTGGTTTCCCATCTGCTCCGGCTTTCAAAGATGGCAGCACTGACAATACTGTATTATTCCTGTTCTGCATTTATTCCTAAGTAAGGGGAGAAACTGTGTTTCTTGGACAGCGGTGGGTACAGGGTGGTGGTGAGAGAAGGGGGTAGTGAGGGTGGGGGGGGGAGGGGGGTGTATACTGCATACACTACCCATTGACATTCACCCATCACGGGAGAATGTCCAGTGTTGTTTCAACTCTAGCACTGTTAATTCAACTCTTGACAGACAACATTTGGTCCCACTCAGGAATGTAGGACCGACTGCCAACAGGACAGCCAACTGGAAAGCTTCCACCTACCTACAGGACATGATTCAACCCTACACGCCAGCTCAACCACTCCGCTCTGCTACACACCAGCTCAACCACTCCACTCTGCTACACACCAGCTCAACCACTCCACTCTGCTGCAGCAGGGCGACTCGCACTCCCTGCCATCCGGGTGAATTGTTCTCACTCGTCCCAAGCAGAGAGCTTCTCCACCCTAGCTCCCCAGTGGTGGAACGAGCTCCCTGTTCCTCTGTGAACCGCTCAGTCGCTGCCAATCTTCCACCATCTCTTCAGACTGTACCTGGAATAACTACCACCACTCTGCGGGGGCACTCTTATCACTTTTATCCTTCCACTTTGTTCCTCTGGCGCTTTCATGTTACACATCTACCTCCTGTACCACTTTCATATTGCATGTTATCTCCATCCAGCA